>NC_081357.1:95214929-95514929 GCF_030684315.1 Stegostoma tigrinum
ATGTATCTGTCACAATTGTGCCTGCCTCTACCATCTCTGCTGGCAACATGTTCCAGGGATGGGGGTGGATCTGTGAGGGATGCTCGAAGGGGTGACCTGAAGAGCTGAACTGCCTCTTTCTGCCCATAGGGATTCCATCAGATGTTAAGAAAAGGTCCCACCTTGCTCGTCAGGTGAATGTAAAACATGCTGTGGCCATAAAGTTTATTAAAAATGAGCAGGGCAGCTTTCCCTCCTGTCTGGGGAGAGGTATATAGAAACACAGAAGATAGGAGAGAGCTATTCGGCCCCTTGAGGCTGCTCCACCATTTATTATGATCATGGCTGACCATCACGCCCAACACCAGAATACCACACTCCGCCCTTCATTATTCCCGGATTGCTTTAGCCACAATCTACCTAGTTCATGGGATCTTGCTGTGCACAAATTGGCTGCCGTATTTCCTATGTTACAACACAGAAATATTGGATTTGCTTTGGTAATGCATCCTCCCATCCTTTTGCAGACACTGGGGAAGTAAACAAGAAATATTGACAACCAGATGAGGTCACTCACCCTAACACCCATGAACTTGTCCCGCAGAACTATCCAGGAAAGCAGGAAAACAAAAGCCTTGTTGCAGCAGAACAGAGCAGACGCATCCGTCGCACTGATTTTCTTTAGGGCCAGGAAGTATAGGTAATTTGTTAAAGTCCACAGGACGCAGAATGGGGCCATCCTGCTGAAGAACAGTTTGATGGTCAAACCATCATCCCCAAAAAACCTCCAGCATTCCCTAAAGGGAAGGGAAAACAACAGGAGAATGAAAGGTCATCACTCATGTGAAATCTTAGAACAAAATAAACTCAATGCTCAATATACAGTAACACAGTCTTCATTGTACCTCTGCTCAGGCTGTCTGCTTATTCTCCAAAGGCCCTGGTTTTCCCAAACTGGGGTGGTGAAGGATGGGACCTGGGAAGGTCAGAAGGGAGCTCCCCTGCTCTTCCTAAATATCGTGGTGATGAAGCTTCTTGGTTGATTCGAGAGGGTGGACAGGGCCCTCAGGTTAACGTCAGTAACAACTGCACCAGGGAGTCCACCTAGATCAACTGTCCAGACTCTGACTCAAAACCGTGACCCTCTGACAAGGAGGGAGAGGCAGCGGGGCACCTTAAAGTGCTGCTCATCCTGATGCATGCAATAACGGGATATTCACCAATCCCATTGGAAACCATTTGATTAGTTTTCAGATAGGTATGAATAAAATAATAAAGGAAAAGGAAAATGCAGCCAGACATTAAATGTTATTTAAAGTAATTGTTCATTGATGAGGTGCTGCACTGCCAGGGGGTCAGTGCTGAGGGAGGGCCGCACTGTCAGAATTATTGTCTTTTGACTGTAAGTTTAAAATGAGACTATCTCTGCCTTTTAAGATAGCTAAAGAAAATCGCCTGCATGCCTACTTCTTCAACCGGGAACCCAACCCTCCTTCCACTGACCCCTTCACCCGCTTCCAACACAAGTCCTCCTCCTGGACACCACCCCCAGGCCTCCTACCCTCCCTCGACCTCTTCATCTCCAACTGCCGTCGAGACATCAACCGCCTCAACCTCTCCACCCCTCTCACCCACTCCAACCTCTCCCCCGCAGAACGGGCAGCCCTCCGCTCCCTCCGCTCCAACCCCAACCTCACCATCAAACCCGCAGACAAGGGTGGCGCAGTGGTAGTATGGCGTACTGACCTCTACATCGCCGAGGCCAGACGCCAACTCTCCGACACCACCTCCTACCGCCTCCTCGATCATGACCCCACACCCGAGCACCAAACCATCATCTCCAACACCATTCATGACCTCATCACCTCAGGGGACCTCCCACCCACAGCCTCCAACCTCATTGTTCCCCAACCCCGCACGGCCCGTTTCTATCTCCTTCCCAAAATTCACAAACCTGCCTGCCCCGGTCGACCCATCGTCTCAGCCTGCTCCTGCCCCACCGAACTCATCTCCACCTATCTGGACTCCATTTTCTCCCCTTTGGTCCAGGAACTCCCCACCTATGTCCGTGACACCACCCACGCCCTCCACCTCCTCCAGGACTTCCAATTCCCTGGCCCCCAACACCTCATATTCACCATGGACGTCCAGTCCCTGTACACCTGCATTCCGCATGAAGATGGCCTCAAGGCCCTCCGCTTCTTCCTGTCCCGCAGGCCCGACCAGGCCCCCTCCACCGACACTCTCATCCGCCTAGCGGAACTCGTCCTCACACTCAACAACTTCTCTTCTGACTCCTCCCACTTCCTACAGACTAAGGGGGTGGCCATGGGCACCCGCATGGGCCCCAGCTATGCCTGCCTCTTTGTAGGTTACGTGGAACAGTCCATCTTCCGCACCTACACAGGCCCCAAACCCCACCTCTTCCTCCGGTACATTGATGACTGTATCGGTGCCGCCTCTTGCTCCCCAGAGGAGCTCGAACAGTTCATCCACTTCACCAACACCTTCCACCCCAACCTTCAGTTCACCTGGGCCATCTCCAGCACATCCCTCACCTTCCTGGACCTCTCAGTCTCCATCTCAGGTAACCAGCTTGTAACTGATGTCCATTTCAAGCCCACCGACTCCCACAGCTACCTAGAATACACCTCCTCCCACCCACCCTCCTGCAAAAATTCCATCCCCTATTCCCAATTCCTCCGCCTCCGCCGCATCTGCTCCCACGATAAGACATTCCACTCCCGCACATCCCAGATGTCCAAGTTCTTTAAGGACCGCAACTTTCCCCCCACGGTGATTGAGAACGCCCTTGACCGCGTCTCCCGCATCTCCCGCGACACATCCCTCACACCCCGCCCCCGCCACAACCGCCCCAAGAGGATCCCCCTCGTTCTCACACACCACCCTACCAACCTCCGGATACAACGCATTATCCTCCGACACTTCCGCCATTTACAATCCGACCCCACCACCCAAGACATTTTTCCATCCCCTCTCCTGTCTGCTTTCCGGAGAGACCACTCTCTCCGTGACTCCCTTGTTCGCTCCACACTGCCCTCCAACCCCACCACACCCGGCACCTTCCCCTGCAACCGCAGGAAATGCTACACTTGTCCCCACACCTCCTCCCTCACCCCCATCCCAGGCCCCAAGATGACATTCCACATTAAGCAGAGGTTCACCTGCACATCTGCCAATGTGGTATACTGCATCCACTGTACCCGGTGCGGCTTCCTCTACATTGGGGAAACCAAGCGGAGGCTTGGGGACCGCTTTGCAGAACATCTCCGCTCAGTTCGCAACAAACAACTGCACCTCCCAGTCGCAAACCATTTCCACTCCCCCTCCCATTCTCTTGATGACATGTCCATCATGGGCCTCCTGCACTGCCACAATGATGCCACCCGAAGGTTGCAGGAACAGCAACTCATATTCCGCCTGGGAACCCTGCAGCCATATGGTATCAATGTGGACTTCACCAGTTTCAAAATCTCCCCTTCCCCCACTGCATCCCCAAACCAGCCCAGTTCATCCCCTCCCCCCACTGCACCACACAACCAGCCCAGCTCTTCCACCCCACCCACTGCATCCCAAAACCAGTCCAACCTGTCTCTGCCTCCCTAACCGGTTCTTCCTCTCACCCATCCCTTCCTCCCACCCCAAGCCGCACCCCCAGCTACCTACTAACCTCATCCCACCTCCTTGACCTGTCTGTCTTCCCTGGACTGACCTATCCCCTCCCTACCTCCCCACCTACACCCTCTCCACCTATCTTCTTTACTCTCCATCTTCGGTCCGCCTCCCCCTCTCTCCCTATTTATTCCAGTTCCCTCCCCCCATCCCCCTCTCTGATGAAGGGTCTAGGCCCGAAACGTCAGCTTTTGTGCTCCTAAGATGCTGCTTGGCCTGCTGTGTTCATCCAGCCTCACATTTTATTATAAAGAAAATCCCACGTCTACTTTGAACAACAGCACAAGCGTCATAGGATCATAGAATCCCTACAGCATGGAAACAGGCCCTTTGGCCCAACAAGTCCACACCGACCCACGTAGCATCCCGCCCAGACCCATCCCCGAACACTACAGGCAACTTAGCTCGGCCAATCCACCTAGCCTGCATATCTTTGGACCGTGGGAGGAAACCGGAGCACCCGGAGGAAACCCACACAGACACGGGGAGAATGTCTGTGTGGAGTTTGCACAGTCACCCGAGGGTGGAATTGAACCCAGGTCCCTGGAGCTGGTGTTCTGGCCAATACTTATTCCTCATTCAATATCAAGAGTCAGATTATCTGTTAGTCAGACCATTACTGGTCCTTCTGCTTTACAACTGCGACTACGTTGACAAAGTACTTCATTATTTATCAAGTTGCAATGTTCTGGCTTCTAAAAGGCATCATAAAAATGCACACTTTGTTTCTCTCTTCCTGAAGAATGCATCACTGGGTCAATATTGCTGGACTCCCTCCCTATTAAGCATTGTGGGTGTCTCTCTGGCACATGGACTACAGTGGTTCAAGAAGGCAGTTCAGTACCACCTTCTCAAGGGCAACTGATGAAGTATTTTTGGAAGGTGTTGGTGACCAAACCTGTGAGTAAGGCTAATTTCCAGTGCAATTCGGGAAGAAACTTCTCACGGGAAATCACTGCAGCACTGGGACAATGGAAACCAGAATTACAGGAAGGCAGGAATCTGTGGGTGGTTGGAATCTGAATACTCCTGATAAACTGTGAGTAAGACAAGGACAGGATCCTCAGGTGAATGTTGTCTGCAGGGAAGAAAAATTAATTTGTAAGAATTCATTCCCACTTCCACACAAGCGTAAAATGTCACTTGTGTAATCAGCTCAGAAAGTGTTAAGCACAAGTTGTTCCAGTATATTATGACAGAGGCAGCATTCACTAAAAGTGCACAAAAATAACAATAAAAAAAATGGCCAGGAAACAATTCAGAGTTTTAAATGGGGAAACTGGGTTTGGGTGTGAAGAGCGTTCTTGACGTGCATTTCTACAGGTCTTACACATCCCTCGGGGCATTCCAAAATGCTTTACAGCCAATGAAATGTATCTTGTACATTGCAATGCAGGGCAATGTGAAAGTAGATTTGTGCACAGCAAGATCCCGGAAATAGAAATGTGATTGTGACCAAATAATCTTGTTTTCTCTGAGGAATAAATATTGGCCAGAATATTGGAGGGATCTTCCTTGCTCACCTTCATACGGCGACATGGAACATCTACCTGAGGGGGCAAACAGTCGAAAGGCTCTTTGGAAAACTGGTACCTCCGACAGCACAGCCCTCCCACGGCAGTGCCCTACCAGCATCTGGGTAAGTCATGTGCAGGAGCTTCCGGAATGGGCTTGGCCTCGTGACCTTCTGAGCTCCCATTGAGCAGTGGCCCACACCCACTGGGCCTATAGGTGACTAAGTCAATATGCATCCCTCCCCCTGCCCCATCCACCATTCAACATGAGTGTGCTAGGCCAGTAAGCTCTTACCGGAATCTTTGCCGTGGTGATTGTTTCTCCTCTGAACTCCAGAAGTGGCCGGCATAGTATAATGGGAAGAAGAGGATGTTCCAGATGGTGGCAAACCAGGTGACAGCAAAGGGGGCGTCAAAAATCCTGAAGGTGATTTGAGCAAGCTGGTTGTTGCCTGCCCAGGATGAGCAGATACTGAGGACCACCGCTGAGGCCCACAGGGCCTTCTTCAGCTGCCTGACAGAGCAGTGCCGCTGCTGGCAACAAGCTGGTCCTGTTCTACGCCTCAGACGCCGCCCTCCTCCTCCTCCTCTGGGCTCTGCCTGCGTATCCGCTTCTGTCCGGGATGCCCTCGCACCAACTCTGCTCCCACTTGCTTCTGCCGGGCACTCATCTCCTGTGGGATGGAGAGGTGAAGGGTCAGCACAATCCCTCGCGTCTGGCCGTGCTCATCTTGAGCTGGCACCTCATTCCCTCGGAACTCACTGCCTGGCCTTGTTACGACTGGAGCAAGCTATTCCCCAAGATTCAGGATCAGTGCCTGGTTGGTGGTGGGCAACACTCTTTCCCCAACCCCCCAACCTTGGAGTTGTGGGTTTGAGCCCCTTGCAGGAGGAACTTGGGCACATAATCCAGGTCAACTCTCCCAGTGCAATGCTGAGGGAGTGCTGCACTCTCACAGTAGCCATCACCTCGATATGATCTTATTCTGAGGCTGTATCTGCCCGCTCGGGGTGGATTGTGCCACTGGGAGAAATGCTGGGATGTTCCCCTCAGTGTCCCAGCCAAAATCAAGCTTTCAAACAACATTGGAAAACAAACCAACTGGCCATGAACAAACACGCTGTGTGTGGGAGCTTGTTGTGTGCAAGTTGGCTGCCTCATTTCCTCCAATAAAACAGGGTCTGTACATCAAACATTCTTCTGGAAAATGCCTTTGGGACACTGCGAAAGTGAGAAGTGCTGCAATATAAATGCACGAAACTCCCTTAACCCAGGGTGAGGGTTTTATAAAGCACGTCATCCACAAGAACTATTCATTCACACTCTAATTTCACATTCATTATTTAATAGTGGGGCAGGCTTGAGGGGCTGAATGGCCTACTCATGCTAGTCATTCTTATGATCTTATAAATCCAGAATGTCAACGACCACAGGGATAATGCCACAGGGATAACAGAGCAGAAGGACAAAAGGAAGATTTTATAAAGAAAACATGTGGGGATAGAAGAGGAGCTGATATTGTCCTGGAGCCAGGGTCTGGGACAGAGTGAGATGTCAGCGTGATTGAGTCTGGGTGAATGTGACCTGACCCCTACACATGCTCCTCTCATTGTTTCAAGTCTAATGTGACATGCAGGTATTGGCCATGAGGGGCAAGACAACAGGAGAGTGTTCACAATCCATCCATGACTACTCCATCGAGGTGAGGAACAGCCCTTCGAATAACCTCTCACAAACCACAGGCAGCTTTCAGGATGTGGTCGACGTGGTACCCCACAGCCATGGTGCTGAGGGGCTGGAGACACAGGCGTCGCTCAGGGCAGCTGGGTCTTGGACAGCCCGTACCTTGGCAGCGGTCAGACAACACCTCTAAACCACAATCAACATTACAGTGTCCGAAACGCAGCAGCCATGTCACACACAGCAAGATCCCACAGGCAGCCTGAAGCTAAAGAGGACCAAGGTTATTTTCAGAATGATGATGGCTGATGGATAAAGATTGGCCAGGTCCCCGGGGATGGTGCCCAATGATCTGATGCCAGTGGTGTCCTGGAGTCAGGCGGTGGGTCTCAGTTTAACAGCTCACCTGGAACACAGGAGGGCAGCACTCCATCAGGGATACAACCAGGAGTTTCAGTCAGAGCTATCTGGACAATCTCGATTGGAGGAGAGAGACAGCCCTCGCACATCTGACTAAGGTCTTGGTGCGACTCACATTCCCCACCACCCCACACAACCCCCTCCCCCAACACCATATTCACTGAACACAGGCAACTCTAACTGTTTCTATATTGTCAGGCATCCCTTCCAGAGCAATGCTCACGGAGTTAGCAACCTTGGAGAGCTCGTGTAAGTGTGTGTTCCCCAGGCAACACCCCCCCCACTCTCGGTGCTCAGTGCCTGTGTGTGTTCCCCAGGCAGCCCCCACCCTCAAGGGGCTCAGTGCCTGTGTGTGTTCCCCAGGCACCCCTCAGGGGGCTCAGTGCCTGTGTGTGTTCCCCAGGCCCCTCAGAAGATCCCACTTCCTGGCAGTGATAGGTAGCCGCTAACCGCAGCTGCTAGTACTGCATTCGTCCTCCTGGATATCGATGGCTCTGCTTTTACATAACAGCCATGAATCATTACAGCAGCAGAGAAACACACACTGAGCACTGAGCAGGAAGGACTGAGTCAGCAAGATTCCAGACTGCAAGTGCATACAGACAAGTCACAGTCCAACTGGAGAGAAACTGCTAACAGCACAGAATGTGGAGCGGGGGGTGGGGAGGGGGTAAAGGTGGTTGCGGGGGGGGGGGGGTATGGAGAACGCAGGGCGGAGGAGGAATACCGGAAGAGGTCTGGGTAAAAAGGAGAGGGAGGGGGAGCAGATGGAGGTGAAGTGAAGCAATTATGAAGAGAGAAATATAATAAACATAGATTCCAAACTGATTCTTCTTATGAAGAAGATCACATTGCTAACAGTGTCTCGCCCTTTGTGTTGGTATTTTAGATTTCCGGCAACCACAATATTTTGACTTTGCTTTTGAGAATATTTCGCTTACTTTCACAATTCATTCTCTACAAGCCATGCCTAACCCAAGAACATGCCTTCAAATGAAATATAAAATTAGTTTGTGTTGACAAGTTCAACAAAACACACTATCTATTCCTATCTCCACTTCCCTATCTGTTGATTCCTTTTCACCACCTGTACACAGTCTCTGGCTGTACAAGTTTGCATCCTTCAGATCAGCTACAAATCTAACATCTGCTCCATTACAAAGACTGCCTGTATCACATTGCTGGGTTTGACTCACCCACAACCCAGACCTGATTGTGACAGTGCTGTCATGACCAGTCAAGTTCGAGCCATTTCTAAACTGAGCTCTTCTGGAACCCAGCTGTCTGTATTGCTAACACTCGTCAAGTTCATTTCAATTGAAGCAGCCCTCTGCTCACCAGCTATACTAGCTCCCGATCTAGCATTGTTTACGAATCTCTCCATGGCCCACCCATCTGTCCTCCTCAAGCACCTACAGTCCTCTGAGATCTCGGCACTCCTGCTGTGTACTTCCCTCAATTTTTTCCACTGCATTATTTGCTAACGTCAGTGCTTTATGCTGAGGTCAGCTTGCCACTTGAAGGTGTTGCTGTTTAGGCAGCATTTATTGCCCATCCCTAACTGCCCAGAGGCCAGTTAAGAGTGAACCACATTGTTGTGGATCTGGAGACACATGCACTCCTGATGAAGGGTCCTGGCCTGAAATATTGACTTTCCTGCTCCCCTGATGCTGCCTGACCTGCTGTGTTCCTCCAGCTCCACACTGTATCAACTCTGACTCCAAGAATCGGCAGTTTTTACTATCTCCAAAGGACTGCCGTTTCCTTCCCTAAAGGACATTAGTGAAGCAGACAGCTTTTTCATGACAATCGACAATGGATTCACGGTCATCATTAGACTGTTCATTCCAAATTTTCATTGAATTCAAATTCCAACATCAACCATGTTCAGAGTTGAACTTGGATACCCAGAACATTACCTGGGTCTCTGGATTACCAGTCCAATAATAATACCACCAGGCCATTGCCTCCCTGTCTGACTTATTTTGGAATGGTAACACACCTGTGAAGCAAGTTAGGCTGTTTTAATATCTAAAGGCATGATGTAAATTAATGTTGGTGTTGAAGGTCATGCATGCAGAACATAGCCAGACCTTGGCAAAACTAGTTATATTTATGGAAACGCATCTCCTATATATTTGTTACAAATGTTTGATCCATTAATACTAATATTGACACACGATTGTCAGTGTGCCACACTAATGTCATTATGCCACAGTAATGTTAGTATCCCACAGTAACATCGGTGTTCCACACTAACGTTAGTATCCCACACTAATGTCAGTGTCCCACAGTAACGTTAGTATCCCACACTAATTTCAGCTTTCCACAGTAATATTATTATCCCACACTAATTTCAGCGTTCCACAGTAATATTATTATCCCACACTAATGTCAGTGTTCCACACTAATGTTAGTATCCCACACTAATATCAGCGTTCCACGGTAATATTATTATCCCACACTGATATCAGCTTTCCACAGTAATATTATTATCCCACACAAATGTCAGTGTCCCACAGTAACGTTAGTATCCCACACTAATATCAGCGTTCCACAGTAATATTATTATCCCACACTAATTTCAGCGTTCCACAGTAATATTATTATCCCACACTAATGTCAGCGACCCACAGTAACGTTAGTATCCCACACTAATATCAGCGTTCCACAGTAATATTATTATCCCACACTAATATCAGCGTTCCACAGTAATATTATTATCCCACACTAATTTCAGTGTTCCACAGGAACATTAGTATCCCACACTAATATCAGCGTCTACAGTAACATTAGTATCTCACACTCAATGTCGGTCTCCCATACTAATACACACTACAATCACATTAGTATCCCACACTAATATCGGTGTTTCACACTAACGTCAGTATTCCACTCTGCTCAGTGTTTCAGCTATTAATATCAGCATTTGACCTGTTAATATTGGTGTTTTACCCTTTACTACCAGTGTTTAATCTGTTAGTGGAAAGATATTACATATTAATAAAAGGATGTTACACTTCACGATCAGTCACAGGTTGTTTTCATTCTTGTTATACATTAACGTCACTATTTCATATGATATTAGTGAGTTACATATGTTGATATCAGCGTTAATGAAATGTGAAAGCGTTGAAATTATGAAACTTGCCAGATAAACAGGATAGGCAGCATGTTACAAACAAAGCTAAGTAATCACACAACCAACAGATCAGATCTAAGCACTGCATTCCTGCCACATCTGGTCATAAATGTTGGTGGATAATTAAACAACCCACTGGTGGAGACTCAACAAACATTCCCATTGTCAACGATGGGGAAGTTTAGCCAATCTTCAATTAAAAGGACTGAGTGGATGATCCATCTTGGCCTCCTCCAGTGGTCAGAACATTGAGTTGGATGTCATGTACAAGACATTGGTGAGGCCACTTTTAGAACATTGTGTGTAATTCTGGTCACCCTTCTGTAGGCAAGATGTTGTTAAACTTGAGAGGGTGCATAAAATATTTACAAGAATGTTATCGGGCTAGAGTGTTTGAGTTATGGGGAGAGGCTGATTAGGGTTGGGCATTTTTCCATGGAGCATCAGAGACTGAGGGGTGACCTTATAGATGTTTATAAAATCATGAGGGGTATGAATAAGGTGGATAGCCAAGGTCTTTTAGCCAAGGATGGGAGATTCAAAAACCAGAGGGCATAGGTTTAAGGTGAGAGGGGAAGTATTGAAAAGGTCCCTTAAGGTTAAACGTTTTCATGCGGACGGCAGTGTGTCGATAGAACAAGCTGCCACAGGAAGTGGTGGAGGTGGGTACAATTACAACATTTAAAACATATCTGGATGGGTGTATGAATAGGAAGGGCTTAGGAGGGATATGGGCCAAATGCTAACAAATGGGACTAAATCAGATTGGGACATCTGGTCGACATGGTTCACTTGAATCAAAGAGTCTGTAATGTATGACTATGAAACTATTGCAGATGCCAGTCTTTAATAAAAGCCATTCATTCCACATAATATCAAAAGATGCCTGGAGACATTGGATACTGCAAAGGCTTTGGGCCCTGACCACATTCCGGCAATAGTACTGAAGACTTGTGCTCCAGAACTTGCCACTCCCCTAGACAAGCTGTTCCAGTACAGTTGCAGCATCTACCCAACAATGTGGAAAATTGCCCAAGTATGTCCTGTACACAAAAAGCAGGACAAATCCAGCCCAGCCAACTACCAACACCCACCCCCACCCACCATCAGTCTACTCTTGATCATCAGTAAAGTAATGGAAGGTTACATCAAGCAGCACCTGCTCAGTGATGCCCAATTTGGGTTCCGCCAGGGCCACTCAGCTCCTGACCTCATTACAGCCTTGGTTCAAACATGGACAAAAGAGCTGAATTCCAGAGGTGAGGGGAGAGTGACAGCCCATGATATCAAGGCTGCATTTGACCACATGTGAAACCAAGGAGCCTTAGCAAAACTGGAATCAAGTCTCCACTGGATGGAGTGATACCTGGCACATTGGAAGACAAGCGTGGTTGTTGGATGTCAGTCAGCACCAGGACATCTCTGCAGGAGTTCATTAGGGTAGTGTCCCAGGCCCAACCATCTTCAGCTGCTTCATCAATGACCTTTCTTCCATTATAAGGAGATGTTCAATGATCATTGCACAATGTTCAGCACCTCAGATACTGAAGCAGTCCATGCTCAAATGCAACAAGAGCTGGACAATATCCAGGCTTGGGCTGACAATTGGCAAATAACATTCACTCCACAAAAAATGCCAGGCTATAACCACCTCCAAAAAGAAAGAAACAAACTAACCCACTGCCCTTTGACATTCACTAGTGTTACTATCTCTGAGGTTCCCCACTATCAACATCCTTGGGGTTTCCATTGACCAGAAACTCAACTGGACTCACCATACAAGCACAGTGGCTACAAGAGAAGGCCAGAAGCTGGGAATACTGCAGCTAGTAACTCACCTCTTGATTCCTCAAAGCTTGTCCATCATGTACAAGGCACAAGTCAGGAGTGTGATGGAATGCTCCCCACTTGCCTGGATGAGTGCAGCCTCAAAAACACTCAAGAAGCTTGACACCATCCAGCACAAAGCAGCCCGCTTGAACGATATTGCATCCATAAGCATTTACTGCCTCCATGACTCACGCTCAGTAGCAGCAGTGTGTACTATCCACAAGATACACTGCAGAAACTCAGCAAAGATCCTCAAACAGCACCTTCCAAACCCACGACCACTTCCATCCAGCAGGATAAGGGCAGCAGCTACATGGGAGCACCACCACTTGTCAGTTACCCTTCAAGCCAATCACCATTGTGACTTGGAAATATATCACCTTTCCTTCAGTGTCACTGAGTCAAAATCCTGGAATTCCCTCTCTAACAGCATTGTAGGTCAGCCCACAGCAGGAGGACTGCAGCAGTTCGAGAAGGCAGCTGACCACCACATTCTCAAGGGCAACTAGGGGCAGGCAATAAATGCTGGCCAGCCACACCCACATCCCAGTAATTAATAAATCAAACAGCATAGGAAAATGTTTTAAAACAACAGGACAGATCCTGGGGAACACGATGCACAGCAGCACCCTCAAAAGCCAGCATCTCTACAATCTGGAAGGACCAGGCCAGCACATGCATTAGGACCATCATCATATTCAAAGTTTCCCTGCAAGCTATGTACCATCCTGATGCAGATCTTCACTGTTGCAGTGACATTGTGTCTGCCTACACTCGACGCACTGCGATAGTTTAAGAAGCTGTCTCCATCACAAGGCTGTACCCTAACACCAAGACCTGGTCCCCTCGAATCCAGGACTCCTCACCCTGAATATAGGAACCACCCTCCAAATTCAGGATTGGTGAGACCTGGAGCAGGTAAGTATGAGGGTCTCACAGTAGGGATAGGAATAAAAGTGAGGCACTCAGGGGAGACAGAGATAGAGATGGGGGAGAAGGTAGCACACACAAGGAGCCATTCCTGGAATGGTATGGGAGTAGGGTTTTAAGGGGGAGGATGGGAAGGGGGAGAAGAGATGATCTAGATATAGAGGGGGATCATGGAGGGAGACACTCTACCTTCCCACCAGAGGCCCAAGTGAATGAGCCAAGCTTCACCCTCCCTTAAACCCACTCCCCCAACACTCAATGAGCCAATGAAGCCCTCCCCCCCTCCAATCTCAAAGTTACAGCTGTAGAGAAAGCTGCCTTCGCGTGTCCAATAGCTGGGGCAAGGTGGGGGTGGGGGTTTGGGTTTGTCCTGGGTGGTCTCACATGTCTATGGATAAGTTGCAAATGGACGTGAGGTGAACAGGAGGATGAATTTCACAAGGCGCTCTGGCAAACCTGCTGGTGGGAACCCATCCTGTTCTACCCTATGTTTCACTTGCTAATAAGTGTTAGATATTAATATTACAATGTCACACATACGTACATCATTGTTACAAACAGACAAATTAGGAGCAGGACAAGGCCATTCAGTCCCTCCATTCAGCCTACTCCTGCCATTCAATAATATCATAGCTGATCTGATTGTAATCTGACATTGCTGCCTATCCCCAATAACATTTCAAACCCCCTCCCTTCCCTTTTAACCAGAGGCTATCTACCTCTACCTTAAACTTATTCAAGCAGTCTGCTTCCACCGCCTTATCAGGGACAGAGTTGCAAAGACTCATGATCCTCAGAGAAAAATATTTCACCTCATCACTTTTTAAATTAGTGACTCCTGATTTTCAATCACAGATCTCTAGTTTGAGGTTCTCCCACATCCTCTCCACATCTACACTGCCAAGACTGCTCAGGATAGGACATGCTTCAATCCAGCTGCTACTTACACATCTAAACTCCAGCAGAATCAAGCCTGGCTTGTTCAATCTTTACTGAGAAGGCAACTCAGCTTCTCTGGGTATTATTCTGGTCAACAATCCCTGAACTGCCTCCGCAATGTTTACATTCTTCCCTGAACAAAGTGATTGTGATACCGTGCACAGTACTCCAGATATGGTCTCACCAGCACCCTGTTTATCAATGACTTTCAGGTTCAATTTGTCTCGCAATAAATGAAAACATTCTACTTACTGTCCTAATTACTTGCTGTAGCTGCATGCAAGTCTTTTGTGATTCATGCGCAAGATCACTCAGATTCCCAGATCAGAACTCTGCAATCTCTCATCATTTAGATGAGATGTTTTGTTTTTAGTTCTTCCTGCCAAAAATGGACAACTTCACAGTTTCCCATGTTATACTCCAGTTGCCACATCTTCACTTATTTGCACGAGTTATCTGGATCTTTTTGTAAACTTCTTGCGTGCTATTTACAACTTACTTTTCTACCTAAGTTTGTGTTGTCAGCAAATTTGGCAACCAGCTCTTCCATTCCTTAATGCAAGTCATTTATATCAATTATAAACAGTTGAAGTCCCAGAACCAATCCCTGAGGCACACTGCTTGTTATATCTTGCCAACTTGAAAATGGTCCATTTACACATACTCTTTGCTTCCTGTTGGTCAGCAATCATCTATCCATGTCAATAGACCGTCCCCTTCACCATGAGCTTTTATTTTCTGCTATAACACCTGATGTGGCATTTCATCAAATAGTTTCTGGAAATCTAAGGACTGCACATCTATCAGTTGCCCTTTAAGAGGTTAACATGTGTTATAGTGGGGTAAGAACTCCAATAGATTTGTCAATATGATTTTCTTCGACAAAACCATGTCGACTGCCTGATTATCTTGAACTTATCCAAATGACCAAAAGCTACTTATTAATTGCTAACATTTTCCCTCTGATAAATGTTAAGCTAACTGGCCTGCAGTTTCTTGCTTTCTGTCTTCCTTTTTGATTAAATGAGTTATACTTGCTATCCTACAATCTACTGTGACCAAATCAAGGGAGTTTTGGAAAATTAAAACTAAAGCAATAACTGTCTCACTAGCAAATTCTTTTAATAGGATGAAGTCCATCAGGACGCAGGCACTTGTCAGCCCACAACTCTAACAATTTACTCAGTAGCTTTGTTCTGGTGATTGTGTTTTCCTTCGGTCTCTCCATCCCTTCCATTCTCCGATTTATTGCTGCTTCTGGGATGTTCCTTATATCTGCTCTAGTGAAAACTGATGCAAATACTTGCTCTGTTCAACCTGCCATTTCTGTATTTTCCATGATCAATTCTCCAGTCTGACTTTCTTTACGACCATATTCATTAAGTAATTATGGAAACTTTCACTACCTGCTTTTATACTGTGTGATAGCTTTGCCTGTACTCTAATATTTCCTTGTATATTTTTTGGATCATTAATTGCTTTGTTTCAGCATTCTGTCCAATTTTCTGACCTGCCACCCATCTTTGTGCAATTAGATGCTTTTTCTTGAACTTTACTATTACCTTTAACTTGCCTAGCTAACCATGGATGGGAGTCCGTCCCTTGGAACTTTCTTACTCATTGGCATTTTTCTGTTTTGGAATTGTCGGAGGTATCACCTTAAATGTTTGCCACTGCATCTCCATTGATCTGTCCTTTAACCTAATTTTCAAATTCACTTCATCAGCTCTAGTTTCATGAATTGCCTGTTAATACTGTTACACATGAATACCAGTGTTACATTTTATTACCACAGAATTAGAAAGTCATATAGCTTGGAAACAGACCTTTTGGTCCAACTTGTATACACCTACAACATTTCAAAACTAAACTAAATCCCACTTGCTTGCGTTTGGCCCATATCCCTCCAAACCCTTCTTAGTCATGTCCTTATCCATGAAGAAGAGTCCCGAACTGAAACGTCAGCTTTCCTGCTCCTCTGATGCTGCTTGGCCTGCTGTGTTCATCCAGCTCTACACTGTGTTATCTCATGTCCTTATCCAAATGTCTTTGAAGTATTATAACAGTACCTTCATCCACCAACTCCTCTGCCAGTATACGCCACACATGAACCACTCTCTGTGTAAAAAGGTTGGCCCTCACATGGTTTTAAAAACCTTTCTCCTCTCACCTTACAAAGATGACCCCTAATTTGAACTCCCCTCACCCTAGGGAAAAGCACAGAAACATAGTAGGTGCAGGAGGAGGCCATTCGAACATAGACAAGGCAAATATTCACCTCATTTGTTCCCCTCATGATTTTATAAACCTCTATAAGGTGGTGGAATCTATAACCAATTCAGAACTCAAGGGAATCTCTTCAAACTAAGGTGGCTGAAATCCTCACCTTGAGGTAACAAAGATGATGATTCAGGAATTGTTGTTTGCTGATGACTGTGTCCTTGTGTCACACTTTAAGCATGATTAGTTTACACACTATGGGTTATCTTTCAGAATAAAAATAAACACAGAAACCCAACAGCACCAAATTCTGACAATACTCCACCAGCTGCAGCTATCAGTGACACAATCCTGAAGGCTCTGTATGACTTCTCCCAATGTGGAAGCACAAACTCAAGAAATATCTGCATTATTAGTGAGCTGATGTGGAACTGCCTAAGCATGCTAAACATTTTCCTGTTTATGCAAAAGGCTGGAGGAGAAACAGATTGCTGCATGTTGTGTGGAAAGCTGTGGAAATGCCTACCTCTTATGTGTCTGTGAAACATGGGCCATCTCTAGTTAATGGGATCCAAATGAGGTGCATTTGGATCATCGTGGGAGTGAAAATGGGAGGACAAAGTACTGAGGGATTTCAAACAGCAGAAACATCTCCACCTGAGCTGGGCTCAGATGACAGTTGGACATACAGTATGAATGACTGATAATAAAATCCCTGAGTTTCAGATTGTCTTGAAGCTGAATCTTGGGAAATGTGGGAAGTGCACTACAGACTGGGGTGAAAGGCACACAAGAAAGGACTGCTTGGACAGCAGTCTCAAGTGGGGATTATAACTCACTCAGAGTTAGTAAGAATTGCCGATGCTGGAGTCTGAGATATCATGGTGTGGAGCTGGAGGAACACAGCAAGCCAGGCAGCATCAGAGGAGCAGGAAAGTTAATGTTTTGGGCATTGTTTCCTTCAAACAGCTAGAAAGATTGGACTGGCCCAACAAATTCAGGTATTTGTTCCTGGTTTGTAATGGTGGAAAATAAGTCTCCTGTCAGGTCTCACAGCCATGTTAGGAGGCTTAATAAATGACTTGATGCATACAAGAATTAGCAATCCTTGAGAAGATGGAAATCAATCACAGAGGTACATTTGTTTATAATAGTGTTACTCATGTTTATCTGTGTCACATGCTTTTATCACTGTATTTCATATTAATGTCAGTGTTACATATGTTCATGTCAGTGTTATGCATTAATATTACCATTATAGACATGTACAGCAGTGCTACACATTTGTATCACAGTCTTCCATCAATATTATAGTGTTATGCACATTTATTGTGGTATTACACAATATTCAGCATGGACTGGTTGGATTGAAGGGTCTGTTTCTATGCTGTATGACACTGTGACAATTAGTGTTATGAATGTTCATCGCAACATAGCAAGTTACTGTATAGTGTTACACATTAATATTAGTGTTACAATCATCACAGCAGTTAATACTATGTGTTACACATGATTATAATAGTATTAGTCTTCAATAATTGTTATGTTTATTGCAGTGTGACACATACCTACGGCAGTTACACCTTACTATTAGCATCATGCACTTTTATCATGGTGTTACATCTTAAACTTAGTGTTACGTACATGTATAGCCAAGTTACACCCGAATATTAGTGTTACGCATGTCTATAACGGTGTTACACATTAATATTACACTTCTACATGTTTGTACCTATGCTTGCATTTAAAGCAATGTTAGACATTATATTAAGTATCAGGCCAGTTAATAGCAGTGTTAATATTAGTTATCTGCATGCTTATCCCATTGCAAAACCAATGTAACACCACAGTGCCACACATTAGCGTTACAGAGGTTCAGAGCAGTGTCCCACATTAATACGTCTTCCACACCAAGATCAGTGCTACACAGATATAAGCAGTGATATACATTAATATTAGTGTTACAAGTTAATATCAGCGTTTCTGATGTTAGAATGTGAATACTGATGTTAAAAATTGCCACATTACTCACTTGCTAGTTTTAAACATTATCGCCGCAATGTTCCCGTTAATTGGAAACCACGTTAACCCGGGTTTTAACACGTGATTTTTATTAAGCTGGTGACAAGAGTTGAAATTTTAAACAGGACTAAGACAGCAGCAGCTCTTGGCTCGGACGAGCTTTAATTTCTATATCTTACGCTAAATTTGTACCGCATTTGTGACCTTTCAGTAGCAGTTCTAGATGTCTCTGGCCGCCCCCATCCCTAATGCCCAGGGATAAACAATGGTTACAAACCTTCCACCTTGGTGAGAGTTAGTACTGGGCTATTGCAAGCGGTGAGAGGAGCCACTCTGGCCGAATGCTTTTTCATTGTCATCCCGTCTCAAGGGCAGTGTGAAAGCTGCTCGACCCTGCATCCCACCAGCCACAGAAGAACAGATGCAGTCTTTCTCTGTCACATCCCTCTCGGCAGCCTGGCTGTTTATGTGTGTCTGATAATGTAGCAGGTAACACACAAATACACTGTGTTTGCTGTAATCATGAGGCGTCACATGTTGATGTCTTTCTTCCCCATTGCAAAAATAAACAACATGCATCGTCTAAAAGCAGCAGGGACGACGGCTGCTCTTTCTGCTGGTGGTGCAATGCTGTTATCCCTCCCTTCCCCCAGACCCTGCCCTCTTCATACCTGACTGTGCAGATCAGCCCCCCAGCTCCTGCAGCTACGGTTCCACTTCCACCTCCTAAAGTGAGCCACCTCCCGCTCGCGCGCGCGCTCTCTCTCTCTCTCTCTCTCTCTGTGTATCTCCCCGGCCAATTCAATCAGAAGTAACTCCACTCTGCAATATTTCATCCTCTCATATCTTCCCACACTGAGGAGAATAGTGTCCACTTGTGAGGGAGTCCACAGCAAGGCGCTATAATGACAAATAAATCCAAGAAAACGGAGGATAAGCTTCCTCACACAAACGGGGGTGGGAATTTGGAGCTGGCTATTTCCTGGGAGGTGAGGAAAAATTGCAGAAATGTATGCAAGTGGAAACTGAATAAACAGGACAGAGAGAGCGCGGCGGGGGGCGGTGGTGGTGCGGAATGATAAGGTTTGCCGTGGTCACTGGTTTCCACTTCTGGGGCTGAGTGAGGTGTGTTCGCGCCATACTGTGTAACCCAATCTATTCATGGGCTCACTGAGGGTGTTTGGATGTAATAATGTTATATTCATAAATGATGGAGAGGAGAAGGTCGGGGGGTGGGGGCAGAGGGGGTTGGTTCATGGTAAGTAAGTGTCTGGATGCTATGAGATTGGCTGGGTGGTTGACAGTGTTGAAGAAAGTGTTAGATTAGAGCAAGATGTAAACAGATTGGTCAAATGCTCAGATCAGTGACAGAATTTAAGCCTGATAAACGTGACACGCTACACCTCGGAAGGAGGAACAAGACAAAGCAGCAGTCTATGAATGGCAGGACACTGGGAAGCTCAGAGGGACAGTGTGATCTTGAGCTGCTTGTCCATAGACTCCTGAAGGCAGAGGGACAGGCTAATAGGGGAGTTAAGGCGGCGATGGGAGGCTTACCTTTATCAGTCATGACAAAGGTTATAAGGACCAGGAGGTCATGTTGAAGAGCTTAGGTTAGACCACAGCTGGAGTACTGTGTGCAGTTCTGGCCGTCACACCACAGTAAGGGTAAGATTATGGTGGAGGGGGGTGCAGAGATTTACCAGCGTGTAACCTGGGCTGGAGCATTTCAGCTGCAGCTGGAGAAACTTGGGTTGTTTTCTTTTGAGCAAAGAAGGTTGATGGGGGATGGGGAGATCCTGATAGATGTGTATAAGAAGGGTATGTCCAGGGTGAATAGAAAACAACTGTTTCCCCATTAGTTGAAGGGCCAGTAAGAAGGGGGTGTAATATTGAAGTGAAAGGCAGGAGGTTCAGAGGGAATTTAAGGAAAAACATTTTCATGCAGAGAATGATGGGGTTTGGAATGCACTACCTTGGAGGGTGCTTGAGGTGGGAAATCTCACAAACTTTAAAAAGTACTTGAATGAGCCCTGGAAGTGCTGTAACATTCAAGACCATGGGCCTAGTGTGGCGAAGTGGGGCTAGTGTAGGTAGGAGATAATGGGAACTGCAGATGCTGGAGAATCCGAGATGACAAAGTGTGAAGCTGGATGAACACAGCAGGCCAAGCAGCATCTCAGGAGCACAAAAGCTGATGTTTTGGGCCTAGACCCTTCGTCAGAATTTCTGATGAAGGGTCTTGGCCTGAAACGTCAGCTTTTGTGCTCCTCTGATACTGCTTGGCTGCTGTGTTCATCCAGCCTCACACTTTGTTATCTAGCGTAGGTAGGAGTTTAGTTTTGGTGGTATAAACTCGATGGGCCAAAGGGCCTGTTCTGTACTGTAGAATTCTATGATTCTATGGCTGGATTGATTTTACTCTATGTCCAATTATTCAGGAAATATCACCACTGTCTGTTGAAGGGCTCTTGTGACACAGTGGTAATGCCCCTACCTTTTGCTCAGGAGATCTTGGTTCAGGTTTTACCTGACCTGGATGCGTGTTATCGCAATTTCAAACAAATTGATTGCAGTGACTATTGTAACTGATGGTGCCAATGGTACGGATTGGGATGTGGGTGGAATGGGCAAACTAATGGAAGATGAAGTTTAATTTGAGGAAATGCCGGATTTGGATTGGAAGGGCATGGAGATAGAACCAAGACAAAAGGGTTAGGAACACAGAGACCTGGGGTGCACAATTCATTGTAGGAGACGTTGAGAGTACCGATTGTTAATGAGGCAAACATTACCCAAGGTTTTATTAATGGGGCATAGACTAGAAGAAGGTTACAATTAACTGGTATCAGTCACTAGTTCAGTCTCAGATGGATTATTGTATCTAGTAATAGAGAGCACACTTTAGGAGCGTTATGAGGACGTTGGATGAGGTGCTTCAGGTATGCAGGCAGATTAGAGAAGTTTGGATTGTGTTACTTGGAGAAGAGAAAGTTGAGGGGAGATTTGATAAGATTCTCAAAATCAAGAGGGATCTGGATGGAGAGATAGTGTAGGGATTGAGACTAAAAGGGTACGGAAACAAATTACTTCTCAAAAGAAAATCAAAAACTATATGAGAAAAAAAACTTTTCACTTCTCAAGTTGTTAATGTCTGGGACAAAGTGTCTGCGATGGAGATAAGGCTATTTTAATTGCGGCATTCAGAAGGGAATTAACGGAAAAAAGATGCATCTGCAAGGTTATGGGCAGAAAGGCACTAAATGAAATGCTCATTTGAAGAGACAGTATATGCATGATGGGCCAAATAACCATCTTGTGGACCATAACAATCCCATCAGATAAGTCAGATGATCGTTATCCCCTTCTCAGTTCAGCACCGACTTTTTACTGTGGGCTGGGCTCAAGCTGCTCTTAGCTTTGGGATGGGTGTACTCCACACCTTGTGTACGTATAGGACCCAGTCTTCAGTGGTTTTCACCAGTGGGGATGCAATTGGACAACACCATCACTTCATGGAATGTGTGAAGCCACTAAAATCAAGTCTCCGAGCTGAGATTGGCTGCCAAAGCCCACTGCAAAAATTGTATATTTTGTGGAAAGTACATGAGACATCCTGAAGATGTGATGAACGTCATCCTGCATTTATGTGGCATGTTAGAATACCACATCCCTCTTTACAACCTGTCCCATTTACCAGTGATGAGCCTCACAATGCTTGGTCACTTCAGGAGGTGCAGTAGAACTCCCACCTTGTGGATAATGCTCAATTGAAAAAAAATGTCAATTGTGATGACCTTCCTTTTTGTTCACAATCTCAGTCTCCCCACAAAGCACTCCACAATCAATGAGGCAAATATCTCTTGACACAGATTGGCAGTAAACATCAGAGATAATGGGAACTGCAGATGCTGGAGATTCCAAGATAATAAAATGTGAGGCTGGATGAACACAGCAGGCCAAGCAGCATCTCAGGAGCACAAAAGCTGACGTTTCGGGCCTAGACCCTTCATCAGAGAGCTTGGCAGTAAACATTGTGTGATAACTGATGGTGGGATGCTTTGCATCATTAACGGTACTATACAGTGCAAGTTGTTGTTGAACTGTATCTGCTGTGGTAAGGTATAGATATCTATTACCGAACACTGGATAGCACTGAGTGAAATGATCACTAAAGGCTACATCTATTCCTCTCAACCTGTTGTTGCTCGTGAGGGAAGGGAGGTTTGGACACATTCTTCTGCTGGTATCACCATTCACCGCTGGTCAGTATGCCCAGGCCCAGAATTTCTCTGCTGTTCTCTGAGCTCAGAGCTCCAGGCCTGTCAGCTTCTGGCCAGATTTATTGGCAGCTCCTCGATTACACAGCCACTGTTATTTACACATGCAGGCTAAACTCAGTGGAAAGAAGCGCTAGCCAGCTGAGCCCCTCACTGTGTGGCTTAGAAAAGGAAAACACATGTGCATTATTCATATAGAACCTTTCACAATCCCAGAACTTCCTAAAATACTTCATAACCGGTAAAGTATTTTCGAGGCGTTGTCACCAATGGAAGGCCAGAAATGTTGGCAGCTAAGTCTGACACAGCAAGATCCCAGAAGCAGCAAAAATCATTTGCTTTTGCTGACAGTCCCTAAAGTATTGGGAAATACCCCTGCTCTTCTCTGAGATAGGCCCAAGGATTTTTTTTTACATCCACTAGAGAGGGCAGACTGGCCCTCAGTTTATTGTCACATCTGAACATTGGCACCTCCCAGCAGTGTGGTGCTCCCTCAGTACTGCACCAGGAGTATGTGTCTGGATGATGGGCTCAGGTTTCTGGAGTGGGGCGGAACCCAGTGTTCTTTGGTCTCAGGGTTGAAAGCAGCACTTGGTGGTTAATGGCTGGCACTGCTGGCAAGGCTAGACGCTCTTGAAATGTATTAAAGTGGGCCTTGGGTGAAGGGACTGCCGCAGTGAAATGAGAGAAGATGCTCCAGATTTTGACCCAGTGACATTGAAAGAACAGTGTTTTACTGATGCATTGCAAAGATGTGTGTGACGTGGAGGCTATTGCCCATTGCCCCTGCTTCCCTCCTTCTAGATGGTGGAGGCTGTAGGCTGGGGGCTTGCTGCCAATCGAGCAGATCAATAACACTGCGAAGGAGTGAGCAGCATATGGCAGAGGGTGAGCTGGAACTTGAATGCAGCTGCTTTACTCCTCCAGTCCCCCAGGATTGAAAGGAGAGGAATCCAATGTGTGGAACAGATGGTGTGCAGCAGATGGTCGACTGATCTTTGCAAATTCTCTTGCTGTTGGGAACAAGAGATACTTTGCACAGGAGATGTTCCCTCCCCAAACCTCTGCCCCATGGCCTCATTGGAGAAGCCAGTGCCCAAGCCCCCGCTGACTTTTTCCCAAACAGGAAGCAGGGCAGAACACCAACGCATCACCGGAGGTGCACTGACAATGTTACCTATCAGGGTGATGAAACGTTTGCAACTAAACACACAGGCTCAGCGAGCAAGTCCAAAACCTCATCCACAACCCGAGCTACAAATCTTCACAAAAACTTTAGGAAGGGGTTCCTCTTGGACCATCAGATGCACTTCCTACGTGTGGCAGTTGTTCCTAGGACAATGCCCTTAGGTAATGGAAAGACGGCATGATTCTGAGCAAATATTTTCTCTGAAACGTCTGAGGATGAGGGGTGACCCTGTTGAGGTTTATAAAATCATGAGGGGCATGGGTAGGGTGAATAGACAAGGTTCTTTTCCCCAGGGTGGGGGAGTCCAAAACTAGAGTTTAAGATGAAAGGGGGAAGATTTAAAAGGGTCCTAAGGGACAACTTTTTCACGCAGAGGGTAGTGCGTGTATGGAATGAGCTGCCAGAGGAGGTGGTGAAAGCTGGTACAATTACAACATTTAAGAAGCATCTGGATGGGTACATGAATAGGAAGGGTTTAGAGGGATATGGACCAAATGCTGGCAAATGGGACTAGATTGATTTGGGATATATAGTCAACATGGACATGTTGCAATGAAGGTTCTGTCTCCATGCTGTTTATCTCTATGACTCAATCACTCTTAATAGGAAAGTTCCTGACTCTCAAATGCCAACAAAAAGATGTCATGTCACGCTAAACTAAATGGAAAGGAGTGCAGTGTTGGCATGGATGTGTGATAGCCCCAAGCACAGACTTTAAATGGACAAACAGAGGCCTGAAATATCCTGGGCAGGAGACCCCTCAAGGACAATCAAGAAATTTGGCAGCAGGAAGTTCAAACTGCATTTCTGAAAGTGAAGAAGGCAGGTTGGAAAATGCAGGAAATACAAGGAAAACTAGGCAGGGCGGTGGTCAGAAGCTTGGGAAAACTAGACGATAATGAGGCAAGAATCATCCTCTTTAACAATTTAATGTAAACCTTTGTTTTGGTCAAACTCATTAAATAAAAATTGAATTAAATTAAATAAAAATAATCCGTTCAGAAATAAAATTCACCTTTGCAAGACTTGTGGAAATATCCCTCAGGTTTGGGATGGACGAAGAAATAACAGATTCATAAATTTTCACCAAGTAGGTGGTTTACCCACTTCAACAACAGGAACTTTAGTGGAGAGATGACAGAAAGTATCTCTCCAGGATGCGTGTAATTGTGGGATGGATGCTGTAGGCTGATGAGATTTGGCTGCTGGTTTGAAGGGTTGGAACTGCAACTGAAATAATTCAGAAAAGCACTCAGTGAGGATACAAAAGAAAGCATTGGAGGTTGATCCTATCCCCCTTGGCTCCGTTCACCCTCACCAAGGTCAAACTGTCCCCTTTAATGGAAAACTTGATTGTTGGTGGGCTATTCTGCTGGTGTGTCAGTGAAAACATGAGCTTGGAAAATCTGTTTACGATTAACACTCACCTGAGCATCCAGCTGCTAACTGAATTTAAGCAATTAAAAGTGGTTTTGTTTAATACACACAAATGTTGGAAAATTGTTTCCAACAGCACCCTCACTTCAGGAGAAGTGAGATGCTTCAGGATGTCTAGTGGCTGTGAAAGGTGAAATTCAAGATTAGAAATTAAATTCAATTAGAAATTCAAGACTTTATTTCTTTAAAGTCTACAAGAGGCTAAATGCAGAAAATTTTAACTAATGACAAATTAATGGCACAGAAAGAGGCCATTCAACCCATTGGTATCCTAACCCCACAGGCACTTCCACATACTATTCTTTGTCCAGCTATCAACATTTGTAAGTTTCTTTCTCACGTACCCATCTGACTTCCCTTGCTGCATTCACCTCAGCTATTCTCTGCGGGAATGACCCCCACAGTCCTGCCACTCAGAGTATAGAAGCATCCCTGATATGCGCTCATCCCTAAAGAAGTACCTACACTGATCAGCGTCTCATATTTACCCCATGTTCTAGTTCTGTTACCACCCACTTTAGCCTACCTCACCAAATCCTGTCATTAGATTAAAACCCTATGCGGTCATCCCTGAACTTCCCATTTCTCTGCAAGGTAACAGAGGACTAACTAAATTAAGAGGAGTCCTTTCAAAAGACCTGCAGCGTAACATTTACACTCAGAGGGTGATTCAAGTATGGACTGAGCTTCCAGAGGAAGTGGTAGAGATGGGTACAATTATATTATTTAAGAGGCATCTGGATGGATATGTGAATAGGAAGGGCTTAGAGGAATATGGGACAAATGCTGACAAATGGTACCAGGTCAGATTGGGATATTTGGTCAGCACGGACGAGCTGGGCCGAAGGCTCTGTTTCTATGCTGCATGACAACATTATTGAAGGTGACTCCCTGCAAATTGTGTCAGTGCTCTGAGACCCTGGTTGTTGTGAAAATCACCATATCAATGCAGGGCTCTCCTTTTAACAGTCTGTGATAGTGATGCCATTGAAAGGGCAAATGGTTCAATACGCTCTTTCTGGAGATGGTCTTTATTTAGTGCAAACACTACTTGCTACTTTCCAGCCCCAGCCTGAATATTGTCTGGAATTTGCTGCACGTGGACATGGACCGCTTCAGTATCTGAGAAGTCACAAATGGTGCTGAACATTGTGCAACCAATGCTTCTGATCTTACAACAGAGGGAAGGTCATTGATGAAGCAGCTGAAGATGGTTGAGCCTCGGATACTACCCTGAGGAACTCCTGCAGAGATGTCCTGGAGCTGGGGTGATTGACCACCAACAACCTCAACCATCTTCCTATGTGTCAGGTATGACTCTAACCAGCAGAGAATTTGCCCCCGATATCCATTGATTCCTTAATATCAATGACTATCACTTTCACCTAACCTCTGGAATTCTGCTCTTTTGTCCATGTTTGAACCAAGGCTGTAATGTGAACAGGAGCTGAGTGGCCCTAGCAGAACCCAAACTGGGCATCACTGAGCAGGTTATTTCTGAGCAGATGCTGCTTGATAGCACTGTTAATGACACCTTCCATCACTTCACTGATGATTGAGAGTGGGCTAATCAGTCGGTAATTGGCCGGGTTGGATTTGTCCTGCTTTTTATGCACACATGTACTTTGTCAATTTTCCACATTGTTGGGTAGATACCTGTGCTGTAACTGTACTGGAACACCTTGGCTAGGGGACCAGCATGTTCTGGAGCACATGTCTTCAGTACTATTGCTGGAATGTTGTCAGGGCCCGTAGCCTTTCCAGTATCCAATGTCTCCAACCACTTCTTGATATCATGCGTAATGAATCAAATTGGCCGATGACTGGTATTTGTCTTCTCTTTTGCAATAATCTGCTCGGCTGTTCAATCATTGAGGATGTGAGTTTTTGTGAAGATTCAATTTTCAGGAAATTAATGACGATGACATTAGAAATTCTGCTGCTGCTGATGTCCCACAGTGCACCAAGGTCTGTTCTGCTAGATCTCTGAATCTATCCCACTTAACCCAATGGGAGTGGCAAACGTAATGGATGGCATCCACAGGGTGAAGACGGGGCTCTGTCCCCATGAGAACTGTGTGGTGGTCGCTCTCACTTACATTACCACAGACTGCAATAGCCAGCTAGGTGACAGTAAAGTCAAATTGGTTTTCCCTCTTTTACACAGTCTGGCAGATAGATCCATCAGGGCGTGAGGAGCTTGATCCGTACTGGGTGTTATACCCTTTGGTGGTTGACATTGAAGTTCATTCTGGTCCTTTCCCATCCTTGGTGCTTGTTTTGAATAGTGTTCAACATTGAGAAGCGCTGAATCATCAATAGACAGTGGCCAGTTGTAGTCTGCAGGCAGTTTCCTCCTCCATGTTTGACCTGATGTTGTGAGACTTTATGGGCTCTAGAGTCAATGTTGAACAGCTCCAGGGCAACGCCCTCCTTACTGTGCACTTACCACACTGCCCCCTCCACTGGACTCCAACAGGACTGGATGTACCCAGGGATGGTGGTGTCTGGGACATGGTAAGGTATGATTCAGGCTGACACTCCCCGTTCAGCACTAAGGGAGAGCTGCACCATTGAAAGTGCTTTTTCAGTTCAGGTGTTAAACCAAAGCTTCATCTGTCCTCGTGGGGAAATGTAAACGATCCCAGGACATTATTGGAGGATGTGTAGAGGAGTCTTTGCCCCCGTTATTATCTACCCCATATCTAATCTCACTGCCAAGAGATCACTCACTGGAAATTTAATACATTCAAATCCAAGCCACTGGAATCTAGCAAAGATTCTGGAAATTTCTTAAGGGACAGTGGGGCTGAATTGTCTTGTGTGCTGAGATGATCTATAATGCTGCACGACAATGTGATTGGAATTTTGGAATTTGGAGGGCAGGACTAGACACAGTGTTCCAGGATTTTACAGCCCGAAGTCCTATCGTATCCTTCTACTCCTATATCCCTGCAATAAATACCAACGTACCCAGTGCTTCCTGGACCTACGTGCTACAATAGTTCATGCCTTGTTAGTGTCTACCCAAACCCTGAACATTAACATTAACAAATCTCGCAGCTTTTAAAAAATATTCTGATTTTGTGTTCTTCCAGCCAAAGTAGAACAAACTCAAATTTTCCCACATTTTGCTCCATCTGCCACCATGTTGTCCACTTACTTAACCCATCGGTATCTCCTCACAGCCTTTTCTGGGTCATCCTCGGAGCTCATATTCCCACTAACATTGCACGGTCACCAAACTGGAATCGATACGTTCCCTGTTTTTCTCTATGCAACTAATGTGGATTGTAAATAGTCAAGGCCCCAGCATCAATCCTCAGGGGAGTCTGATGGTGCGGGCTTCTGAGCCTGGAACTCACCTGTTGTGTCATTTGTTCTTTTTGTTTCGTTTATTTTCTCTCTTTTCTCACATTTTCTTTTCTTGCCTTTCTCTTTTATTTGATTTGCCTCTTGCTGAAGAGCTCACTTGCAGCGAAGGTATCGGTGGTGAGTGGGCCCAGGATGGGCATGTGGTTGGGGCATCGCAGGCGGGGTTTGGGTTCGCAAACGCTGGTTTGCGTCCAGCGTGGATTCATGGAGGTGGAGGTGAGTTTGGGCCTGGCTGTATCGGTGAGGTGAGCCTGATGTGGGCTCATGGTAGTGGAGCCAAGTCCACTTAGGTACCTGGCATCATTGGGATGATGCCTGCATTGCAAAGGTCCAGTGGAGAATTAGAGTGGCAAGGGCATCAGTGGAGATGAGATGGCATCGGAGACTGGCAACTTTCAGTCTCGTGGTGTGGTGAAGGAGATGTGTGCCTGGCCACCAGGCTCAAGGCCCATGGTGGAGCAGTTAACAAGCAGGACTGTAATGTTGAATACTTGTTCTTTATTTCCTTATTTTTCTGCCTTTATGCTCTATGTTTACGTTTTTTTTTGGTTTTTTTGATGGCGCTGGAGAGTGGCTGCACTATACAACACTCTTCATTGTATTTTGTAAGAAAAAAACACAGGACAACTAAATAAATCGAAATCCAAATCAAACCAGGCACAGCCTGTGAACTTAAAAATGTCTGATTTATCTCCTTACTCAGAATTGTTACCATGAAGAAGGACCTGGTCTTTGAGCAATTTAACTTTCTGCCTTCTCCAACCTTTTCTCAGTAACTCTGCACATTATTTCTATTTAAATTAATATTCAGTACCAGTTTGAATGCCTACTGAAACTGTATCCACCACAATCCCAGTGCTTTCCAATGTCTATCTGCTCACGGTGGCTCAGGGGTTAGCACTGCTGCCTCACAGCCCCAGGGACCCAGGTTTGATTCCAGCCTCTGGCAACTGTCTGTGAGGGCTGAGTTCAGTGATCAGGCAGCAGGCAGGATCAGGATCAGGAAGAAGCCTATCAAATCAAGACCCCAAAGTGGACAAAAAAGCAAAGGCTGTGACATCAACATGATAGAGCAATAACCAATATGGAAATGCCGGCAAACTTAGATCCCTTATTCATCCACCTCAGTAGAGAATGAATGAGACCACACATTCTGCTTAAGAGCTTATGCAGAGAGAAGCCATGCTGCACCTCTCTATCAAAAACAGAAGTTGCTGGAAAAGCTCAGCAGGTCTGGCAGCATCTGAGAAGAAAAAAAATCAGAGTTAATGTTTTGGGTCTGGTGACCCTTCCTCAGAATGTTAACCCTGTTTTTTTTTAAAGAGTTAAATCAGAGTTAACTCAGATTTTTTTCTTCACAGATGCTGCCAGACCTGCTGAGTTTTTCCAGCAACTTCTGTTTTTGTTCCCAATTGCCAGCACCTGCAGTTCTTACAGTTTTTATTCTGCACCTCTCTATCTCTACATAATGTGGATGTATGAGAGGCTTCATCCATGAGGTAACATCCTATTAGCTGGGCCCAAAACAGCTGACCCAGAGTTGGTAGGAGATTAGGAGCGCCACCTAATAGAACCTAGCAGCTACAGGTAGAACTTCTCAGTTATGCCCAAACTAGACACCTCCACAAGACTCTGTCAGTATTAACTAACAAAATATTTATACAACAAGCAGAACCAACACCTACACAGTCCCTAGCTGGAAGGTGACATAAAGGGCTAGGTTTACTAGTGCTGTCAGATTCCACATACTGTGTCCAAAAGAAATCTCTACCATTTTGTTATGCACCAGACGAGATCCCTCAATATATTTTAAAGAGGTAGCCTAGACCCTCACATCTGTGAAGTGCATGTTCCAGGAGTGATGCCACTGGTCAAGTTACTCAATGTTATAGCACCTATTCCTAATTAACTGTTCCAGTATAGTAACAGCCAACAAACCCACCTCTTGGCATGAAGGCAAAGTCAGACACAGAGTCATAAAAGCTGTTCTCCAATTCAGGAGAAAAAAAAAGGCTCAAGAAAAGGTTCAGAGAGAATAGCTGCTAAGATTCATTCACTGAAGCTTCCAATTCTATTTAAGACCCCAAAGGCTTCTGATGCTACTGGAAAAACCAAAATACCTAAATCTGCCACATCCAGGCTGCTTCCATCCATCCAACTTTTTAAACAAAACCCCAAGGCTTCACAACTTGTTTATTTATATTGTCTTCAGTAGCTAGTTCGCCATCTCTGCCTTACAACCTCTCGTCAAAAAAAAGGACAAAATAACATTTTAAAGTGACGGCATCAGCATTTTTCTTGTAACTCCAGCAGCAGGTCAAGCCATTCAGATTCTGAAATGTCCCAGCCACCACTCAAAGGTTGATGAATCTAACTGTGCCACGCTGGTATTATTGTGTGGTTTAGTTAGACAACCACTCAGTGTACGGTGACACCTGAGATACACACTCACAGCAACTGGAAGCTTTCTCCCACAAAATATACTTAGAAGTGGTCAATCACACAGAGTGTGAGTTTGCTGAAGCCCAAGTGAACTATCTAGGTAGAGGCAGTAGCACAGTTCCCTATTCCCATGACAAACCTGGAAATCATGAGGTTCTTAGGAATGTGTAGGTTTCATTAAAAGTTCCTCCTAAAGGTTGGTACAGTAGCTGTGGGGTTTGTGGCCATTCAGTTATCCATTCACAGTGAGCCTTACTTCACTGAGAATGTTCCCTTGAGGTGTTGAGTCCTCCTGAGATGCCTGGGAAGCACAGACTGTAAATGCTATGTGCAACGACTGGGTGGGGTGGGGGAGAGGTATTGACCAGGGCTAAACCAGCCTTATTCTCCTCCCTTGTCCACTCCACACTGCCCTCCAACCCCACCACACCCGGCACCTTCCCCTGCGACCGCAGGAAGTGCTACACTTGCCCCCACACCTCCTCCCTCACCCACATCCCAGGCCCCAAGATGGCTTTCCACATGAAGCAGATGTTCACCTGCACATCTGCCAATGTGGTATACTGTATCCGCTGTACACAGTGTGGCTTCCTCTACATTGGGGAAACCAAGCGGAGGCTTGGGGACCGCTTTGCAGAACACCTCCGCTCAGTTCACAACAAACAACTGCATCTCCCAGTTGCGAACCATTTCAACTCCCCCTCCCATTCCTCAGACGGCATGTCCATCATGGGCCTCCTGCAGTGCCACAATGATGCCACCCGAAGGTTGCGGGAACAGCAACTCATATTCCGCTTGGGAACCCTGCAGCCCAATGGTATCAATGTGGACTTCACAAGCTTCGAAATCTCCCCATCCCCCACAGCGTCCCAAAACCAGCCCAGTTCGTCCCCACCTCCCTAACCTGTTCTTCCTCTCACCTATCCCCTCCTCCCACCTCAAGCCGCACCTCCATTTCCTACCTACTAACTTCATCCTGCCCCCTTGACCAGACTGACCTATCCCCTCCCTACCTCCCCACCTATACTCTCCTCTCCACCTATCTTCTCCTCCATCCATCTTCAGTCTGCCTCCCCTCTCTCCCTATTTATTCCAGTTCCCTCTCCCCATCCCCCTTTTCTGATGAAGGTTCTAGCCCAAAACATCAGCTTTTGTGCTCCTAAGATGCTGCTTGGCCTGCTGTGTTCATCCAGCTTCGCACTTTGTTATCTTATTCTCCTGGGTCTTAGTGCCCATCCTAGGATAGATGGGCTGTACTGTATCTGCAGCTTTGAGAAAAAAACAAGCGTCTGGCAAGTGTTTTCTCAAGTAATAGCATTTTTCAAATCACACATAAAATTAATTAAAGATAGGACTTGAGTTTGAACATTGAATTGCATCAAGGGTACAGGGCATTCGCCCCATCTTGTCCATGCCGGGGTTTCTGCTCTAAACAAACCAATGCCCATCCTTCATCAGGATATTCTATCTCTTTTGTGCATTTATTACGCCACAACCTTCTTGGCAAATTTTGGTGGGGGGGGGGGGATGCTGGGACCTGCTGAGAAATGCCATTTACAATTGAATTTCTAACCTATGGTCCCTGTACAAGCCACACATACAGGATTCTATGTAGTATAACATCCTAACACCGGGTCTGTCAAAATGTCCACCGCATCTGTTCAGGGGTTGGTGTTCATACATGGGGCAGGAGCCAATGGAGGGATATTCTAATTCTTGATAATTATTGGTAGCATCAGGAATGCCCCTGTAGGTGTATCGAGTGTGGTTTACACTTGTTCAGTCTGTAAGAGGACAAAGGAATGTTTGGAAATGCAGTGCGTTACATCTTGTCTGAAAACAGACCCGCAGTGCTCCCTGCTGGGTAGGTCTGTCGGTGCAGAAATGATAGCCTCTTCAGAAATTTGAACTGATATAATGCCTTTCATCACCCCAAGCTATCTAATTGGGTTTTATGGCAGTTCCTGCTGTATGTAGGAAAAATAGTGGCCAATTTGAGTATTGCAAGGAGCACAAAACAACAAGATGTTCGTGAAAATCGAATCTAAATTTAGATATTGTTTGAGTGTAATAAGATTTAAGAGAGCAGATGAGTGCAATAGATTATGCTGCCTATCAAACCTATTCATTGCAGTTTGTAGTTTATGTTCAAACTCAGTTCCAGTTTCCTGCCCGATCGCTATCTCCATCAATTTCCTAAAAGGCCAAAAATTGATTGATCTTACTCTCAAATACACTTAATAACTTTGCACCCAGAGTCCACTAGGAGTTACAGATTTCCAATGATTCACAACTGTCTGATCAAAGAAATGTCTCCTCACCTCAGTGTGCAATGGCTGACCCCTTTTCCCAAGGCTATACTTGGAACCGTTCTGCCATTTGAACACAGTGTGCAGGCTAACACTAATATTCTGATTTATTTATCAGCGGAACGTTACATTGAAGCAAAATGTGCAGCAAATGACTGAAACTATGAAACAAGAAACAGGCCATTTGTGATCAGAGATGATGGGAACTGCAGATGCTGGAGAATCCAAGATAACAAAGTGTGGAGCTGGATGAACACAGCAGGCCAAGCAGCATCTCAGGAGCACAAATGGATGGGGAGAGGGTTCTGGAATAAATAGGGGGAGGGGGGAGGCAGACCAAAGATGGATAGAGGAGAGGATAGGTGGAGACGAGAGTACAGGTGGGGAGGGGATAGGTCAGTTTGGGGAGGACGGACAGGTCAAGGAGGCGGGTTGAGGTTGGTAGGTGGGAAATGGAAGTACGGCTTGAGGTGGGAGGAAGGGATAGGTGAGAGGAAGAACAGGTTAGGGTGGCGGGGACGAGCTGGGCTGGTTTTGGGATGCAGTGAGGCGACGGGACGAGCTGGGCTGGTTTTGGGATGAAGTGGGGGAAGGGGAGATTTTGAAGCTTGTGAAATCCACATTGATACCATTGGGCTGCAGGGTTCCCAAGCAGAATATGAGTTGCTGTTCCTGCAACCTTCAGGTGGCATCATTGTGGCACTGCAGGAGGCCCATGATGAACATGTTGTCTAAGGAATGGGAGGGGGAGTTAAAATGGTTCGCGACTGGGAGGTGCAGTTGTTTATAGCGAACCGAGTGGAGGTGTTGTGCAAAGTGGTCCCCAAGCAAGATGTGCAGGTGAACATCTGCTTAATATGGAAAGTCATCTAGGGGCCTGAGATGAGGAAGAGGGAGGAGGTGTGGGGGCAAGTGTAGCACTTCCTGCAGCTGCAGGGGAAGGTGCCGGGTGTGGTGGGGTTGGAGGGGAGTGTGGAGCGGACAAGGGCATCACAGAGAGAGTGGTCTCTCCAGAAGGCAGACAGGAGTGGGGATGGAAAAATGTCTTGGGTGTTGGGGTCGGATTGTAGATGGTGGAAGTGTCGGAGGATGATGCGTTGTATCCGGAAGTTGGTGGGGTGGTATGTGAGGACGAGGGGGATTCTCTTCGAGCAGTTATTGCAGGGGGGTGGGGGGGGGGTGCGCGGGGTGTGAGGGATGTGTTGCGGGAAATGTGGGAGACACGGTCAAGGGTGTTCTCGACCACTGCAGGAGGAAAGTTGCGGTCCTTGAAGAATGCAGACATCAGGGATATGCGGGAGTGGAATGCCTTATCCTGGGAGCAGATGCGGCGGAGGCGAAGGAATTGGGAATGGGGATGGAATTTTTGCAGGAGTGTGGGTGGGAGGAGGTGTATTCTAGGTAGCTGTGGGAGTCGGTGGGCTTGAAGTGGACATCAATTTCTAGCTGGTTGCCTGAGATGGAGACAGAGAGGTCCAGGAAGGTGAGGGATGTGTTGGAGATGGCCCAGGTGAACTTGAGGTTGGGGTGGAAGATGTTGGTGAAGTGGATGAACTGTTCGAGCACCTCTTGGGAGCAAGAGGCGGTGCCGATACAGTCGTCAATGTAACGGAGAAAGAGGTGGGGTTTGGGGCCTGTGTAGGTGCGGAAGAGGGACTGTTCCACGTAGCCTACAAAGAGGCAGTCATAGCTTGGGCCTGTGCGGGTACCCATGGCCACCCCCTATGTCTGTAGGAAGTGGGTGGAATCAAAAGAGAAGTTGTCAAGGGTGAGGACGAGTTTGGCTAGGCAGATGAGGGTGTCAGTGTAGGGGGACTGGTTGGGCCTGCGGGATAGGAAGAAGCGGAGGGCCTTAAGGCCCTCTGCATGGGGAATGCAGGTGTGTAGGGACTGGACATCCATGGTGAAAATGAGGTGTTGGGGGCCAGGGAATTGGAATTTCTGGAGGAGGTGGACCTCATCACCTCAGGTGACCTCCCATCCACAGCCTCCAACCTTATTGTTCCCCAACCCCACACCACCCGCTTCTATCTCCTTCCCAAGTCCACAAACCCGCCTGCCCTGGCCGACCTATTGTCTCCGCCTGCTCCTGCCCCACCGAACTCATCTCTACCTATCTGGACTCCATTTTCTCCCCACCTAAGTCCGTGACACCACCCATGCCCTCCACCTCCTCCAGAACTTCCAATTCCCTGACTGACCTTCAGCTGCCTTCTGAAGTGACTTTATAATCTTATCAGTTGAGTCAAAAAGGAGGCTGCCATTCACAAAAAAAAAACTGGTTCAGAAATGCCAGCCCTGCAATTGATGCCCACATCGCACGATCAAATAAAGAGAATATTCACTGTACCTGAATGAACAGTCAGTGCTATTGAACCTAACCATTGGGGATATGTGAATCCAGAACTATCTGGGGAAACACTCCTGGCACTGTCTGTTAAGATCAGGTATCCCAGCCCCTTAATGTTGGGCATGTGTGAATTCCCAATGACAAGCCAGATTTCCAACAGACAGCTTAGCAGGCCCAGTTATCATGACTTTTTAAAATATATGCTCTTCTTATTTTGAGGGACATGGGCCTTGCTGGTGTTTATTTGTTTAACTTCTCAGTTACCCTTAGCTGACAGCCTTACTACATAATTTCACAGGGCAGGGCAGTCAAATCATTGTGGGTCTGCAGTCAGGTAAGGATGGGAGATTGCCTTCGCTAAATGACATTAAGGAGCAAGATGTGTTTTCACAGTAATTAATAGTGGTTTTGGTGGTCATCAATACAGAGATGAGCTTTTGAGTCCAAATGTTATTAACTGAATTTAAATCCCACCAGCTCATGTGCTGGGACATAATCTGTGTTCCCCAAGGGGATTATTAGTCTAATGACATTACTGTAGACTGGGGATCCTGAGGGATTTGGAGTACTGATACTAGTGACCAGTTGGTGCTCCTGAGCCCTCACTCATTGCTCAGTAAGACTGGCTCGATGGCCAGTTGAGGAAGGCTCGGTCGGGCTGCTGATCACACTGACCCAGCACTGTTTGACAGCCTCATTAGGAAATGGTACTGAGGCAGGTCAAACACCACCTCATAGAGACACCCCTGCAAATAAAGACCTCCCCAAGGCTGGAAGGGCTGACGGGGTGCAGGAGGAAGGTCCCTCTACGCGTTTAGGCATGGTTAGTATTGCAAGCTTTGACCTCCATAGTTCCATTTGGAGAGGTCTCCGGCCCACACTGCCCTTCCTCAGGCTGCTGCAGGCAGGGAGATGGGTGGGGTGGGGGGCGGGGAAAGGTTGGAAAAATCTCTCCTCTCTGACGAAGGGTCTAGGCCCGAAACGTCAGCTTTTGTGTTCCTGAGATGCTGCTTAGCCTGCTGTGTTCACCCAGCTTCACACTTTGTTATCTTGTTTTCACAGCCTTTTTTGGAAGCTCGTGCCTTTTCCAACAGAAAAGTTCCACTGAGCACCAGCAGATGGGGCTGTGGGGCCAGTAAAATCTCTCACTCACAACATCACACAACGATATTGTTGGAACATGGCCCCTTTGGAGAGCGCAGGGTCTCTCAAACATCAATTCAACATTAGGTTTAATCTTGAGGCTGCACTAAAGAGTGTCAGAGCTCGTCTGCTCTGCCTCTGCACCAGCACCAGACTCAGTACACCCGGCTTCGGGGAGCGCACCAGGATTTGCATTTATTTAGCACCTTTCACACCCTCAGGAAGGCCCCGCTGAAGTATTTTTCAAAGTGTAGCTACTGTGTCAATTTCAGAAACATGGTGGCCAATGTAGACATAGCAAGATCCCTCGACAAACAATGGGATAGCCACCAGGCTGGCTACTTTAGGGACGGTGGATCTTCGATGTCCACCTGCAACAGCAGATAGGAGATTGACTGAGCCACCATCTCTCATACCTTGCCCAACATCACCCAGACATCATCTGCTTTTTCTCTTGAGGATGTTTATTGGGAATTTTAGACAGAAGCTGCTGGAAAAGCTCAGCAGGTCTGGCAGCATCTGTGAAGAAAAATACCAGAGCTAACATTTCGGGTCCTGTGACCCTTTGTCAGAACAGTGGGAAGATTCTGCCAGACCTTCTGAGCTTTTCTAGCAACTTCTGTTTTTGTTCCTGATTTACAGCGTCCGCAGTTCCTTCAGAATTTGTTCGTGTTCACTTACTAACTTTTCTTTTTCAAATTAATTCGGCAGACCATGTGACACTTGGAGAATGTTATTCTGCAGCTTTTAATTGCCACCTTGGCTCCAAATTGAAAATACAACACAGTGAAGTGCCACTCCAGAGATGTGAAATCATTATCTGCATCAGCATTCCCTGTGCAGTACTGTGGGATTGCTGCACTGCCAAAGGCACTGTTTCTCATATCAGGTGTTAAACTGAGGCCTCACCTACCTCTCGGGTGGCTGAGGATGACCCCATGAAAAGGGGGATAAAAAGACAAAGAACTGAGGACGCTGGAAATCAAAAACAAAAACAGACATTGCTGGAGAAGCTCAGCAAGTCTGGCAGCGTCTGTAGAGAGAAAGCAAAGTTCTACAGAAGAGCCACTGTTTGGAGTTCAATTTAGGTAAGGGTGCAGTGTTGCATTTTGGTAGAGCAAATCAGGTCAGGGACTGAAATACCTAATGGTAGGGTCTTGGGTACTGTTGTCAAACAAAGAGGCCTTAGGGTGCAGGCTCATTGTTGCTTGGAAGTGGAGACAGAGTAATGAAGAAGGTGTTTGGTATGCTTACCTTTATTGGTCAGTACTTGAGTATAAGAGTTGGGAGGTCATATTGCAGTTGTACAGGACTTTGGCCAGGCCACCTTTGGAATACTGTGTTCAGTTCAGGTCTCCCTGCTTCAGGAAAGATGTTGTTAAACTTGAAAGAGTGCAGAAAAAATTTTCAAGGATGTTGCCAGGGTTGAAGGGTTTGAACTAATAGGGAGGGGCCGAATGGGCTGGGGTTATTTTCCCTGGAGCATCGGAGGCTGAGGGGTGTCCTTCGAGAGGTTTATAAGGTCATGAGGGACATGGATAAGGTGAATAGACAATGTCTTTTTTTCCAGGGTACAGGAGTCCAAAACCAGAGGGCATAGGGTTAAGGTGAGAGGGGAAAGATTTGAAAGGAATCTGAGGGGCAACTTTTTCATGCAAAGGGAGCCGCATGATTGAAATGAGCTGCCAGAGAAAGTGGTTCACGTGGATACAATTACAACGTTAAAGAGTCATCTGGGTGGATATACGAATATGAAGGGGTTAGAGGGAGCAGAGCTGGCAAATGCGACTGGATGAATTTAGGGTATTTTGTCAACATGGATGAATCTGTTTCTGTGCTGTACATCTCCTTTCTCCATGACCTGAAACGTTGATTACACTTTCCCTGCACAGATGCTGCCAGGCCTGTCGAGTTTTCCCAACAATTTTTGATTTTGACCCCACGAAAGGAGATGTTTTCAAGCCTTTACAACCACTCCCTGGCCCAGTCCCGGCCTGAATATTCTGGGGACCATATTCTGGAAGAATGACATGGCCCATTTGCAGAGGAGAGTTACTAAAACAGAAACATACAGAGGGACTGAAATAAAAGGGGATTGTTTTCCCTTGGAGCACAAAATTGCGGGGAGACTTACTGGATGTTTAGAAATTGAGGAGAGAGTGTCAGGAATCAGAAGACACAGGTTTCTTATAATTGACGAAAAAAAATGAAGAGGCCAATCTCTTTCTACAATGAGCTGCAGTCACTTGGAACGCAGAGTCTGATCGGGAGATAGAATCAGATTCAAGTGCAACTTTCAAGTCAGAACTGGGTGTGTAAATCTGCACAAGGTAAAAGTGTAGAAAGTCAGGGAGTAGAAGCAGGGGACTGGGAGTAACTGGATCGTCCTTTCAAAGTGCTAGCACGGTGTGATGGGCTGAATGAGCTATAATACTCTTTGGCTGAGAAACCAGGTGATCAGGCCACCATTTTACAACATGACCCAGCTGTCTTGTGGCCCAAAATAGCAGCCAGAAGCTTGAGCATGTTTCCAACAGGAGTTGCTCTGCCTGCCTCAAAATGGGACACCAGGTTTCTGATTTTCGCCACTCATTCTCACACACACACACACACACACACACACACACACACCTTGGTTGGAGTCAGGAATGTAAATAATGGAACTAGTCCCGACAGGGGTTTGGTGGATTATACAGTGAGTTAGAATAGTAACATTAGTGATCAAAACCCAACTGCTTCCTGTCAGTAACAGCACAGTAAAGTTGATACAGACACAGACCCCTCACCCCTACTGCACTGAAAGGTTATTGCTCCCAGTAAAGAATGAAGGAGGTCTACCCGGCACTACAGCCTGCCTGTCTGATGCCCAGCATTGGATGGGCAGAAATTTCCTCCAATTAAAAATCATGAAGAGTGACCCCCCAACTACAAACTCTAACCATTAGCCACCCATTTTATCCCTCTTCCAAGCATCATCTGATGCTGAACCAATTTGTTTAGTCCTGCTGTTGATAAAATAATCTCATGGTTATTTATCTATGCCATTGCCAGGATTGCTTTCCTCCAGTTCTGTAACATACCCAGATTTCTATTCGCTTCAGCTGATCAACTGCTGCAGCCCTCACCTATCCTATCTCAGGTGTTGACAGTTCCGGTAGCACATTCCTAACCAGCATCCCATCTTGGGCTCTCTGTAACCATGAGCTTATATGAAACTGTGCTGCCACACAATCTTTATCTGCGTCACATCCTGCTGAGAACCATCCCCCTCAAGCTTGACAACCTACACTGATGCTTGGTTCAGCAAAACCCGATTTTAACGCTCTCATCCTGTTTTCATATTCCTCTCACCTCCTCCCTATCTTCCAGACTGACATCCCTCTGAGATTACTCATCTCATTCTGGCCCCTTCCCAATCCCTGATTTTAGTCACTCCTGCTAATAGCAGCTCGACCTGAAGAAGTCTGTGCCTTGGAATTCCTTCCCTAGCTCTTCCGTCTCTTTCTCTCTGCTTTTACGACACTCCTTCAATCCTCTATGTTTGATAAAACTTTCAGTCAGCTGACCTCAAATCACTCCTTATGTGGAAAGTAAAGGGTTAACAATACCTGTACCCTAAGAATAGTTAATGAGTGCGTATAGAAGAGGCACCCAGCGTGAATGTCAGTCTGTTTTCTCGGTTAGCTAATTTGATGGAACCCTGTCTTCAGTTTGGCTTCCACCATGAGTCTAGGCAGCCCAAAAAAATCCTCTGTAGTTGTCCTTTGACTGGTTGCTCTACACCAAGCTAATCAGCAATGGAAAGTCCTTTGACTTCTTGTTCCATAACCAGCTTCATCAGTGGTCTCTTGACTTTGACTGATTTGTCTGCTTTTGACACAAAATAAATATTCACGCTCAAGGGTGAGATTTCTCATTTGTGCAATGCATCGAATTCTCTGCTATCAAACACCCCTCATGTTGCAGAATTGCTTGTAGCAAACCTCCAACTTTAAGTGGTAAATCCCCTGGATCAGACAGCTATACTGTTATTGGCTATAAGCAGTGTCCTTCAGTCGTGTACACTATCTGATAATACAGTGACACTCGCCCCGCACAAAGCTTAGAATTAGTGAGATACCCATTAACATAAATTTTCTCTGAATGAAATATGTGGTCACCATCACCTATTTCTCCTGGGAATACATCTAGCTTTTCTTCTATCACAGTCTGTTTACCTCATTTGTACAGTATTTTACTTCTTGTTGCCCTGTGACTGTGTGCTATTGTGGCATTTTCTGAAAATGGTGCGCTGTTTTATAGACAAAGCATTCTCTTTTTAATAACTGGGCACCGCATGTGCCTGTGAGGGTTATTTTTTCCCCTACAGTGTTAACAATGACTGTTAGTATCTGATGTCTGTCTTATTTTCTGTATTGGCTTCTCACCAGTATCTTTAGGGGGTTGCATTTTAAGAACTGAATGGATCTTGCTGATCTCCTATGATTAGGCCGATCCTGTCCTTTTAAGATTAAGCTTTGCCACTTCCAAATTGCTGCTTCACACACCATCTAAGTATCTGCTTCTGAAGTCCTTTTGATAGTAACAAGTCTGACAGATTCATGAGAAATGTTGTGTCTTATGAATTCTGACTTTAAAGGTCTGCAGTCACATTTTTTCATTAATCTGTAGAGATCATTGATGAAATTGTCCATGGATACACCCGGATGCTGAACTCTTCAATCAAATCTTGTCCTTTTCGAATTGCACTTGTTTCGAAGTTGAAATAATTGTCAAAAGCTTTCAATATCTTTTCAAAGTATATATTGCTTATTTCATTCCGCATCAAGCTATAATGTCATTAGCTACATTTTCAATTGTATACAAAAGTGTATTTTTGTGTGCTGTTCCTGTTTAAGTATTTAGTTTGGAAGCAATTCGATATCCTAAGAAATGTTTTCTACAAGGTGTCCAATTCTGTGTTCTCTTTGGCCCATGTCTGAACTTAAACCTCCTCGCAATGTTTCATCTGTTGTCCTGCCTTTTTAATGTAATTATTTATTTGCCTTGTATTGAAGGATTTTAATTGTACAGTATAGCAGTGCTGTTGCTATGTATTTCCTTACCCTGCACAACTAAATGGAGGATCCCTATCTTTGGTGAGTAAAGTGGAGAATTTCCACCTGTCAGCAAGCTGATGAATAAATAAGTCCCATTTCCTTATTGGCTTTACCAAGTGAACATTCTTACAATGACTTGGCTGAATTAATCCCACTCTTTGAGGCTACACAAGATGAATCCCATTTCTTTAACAAATTTCCCTAGACAATTCCCTCTGTCTTGTGGTGCCACGAGTAATTCCCTTTGCTTCAGGTTTTTTTTCTCTTGGACGAGAACGTGAGTTAAATAAATGCTTCCCGCCCTTTGCCAGGATTTAGAAACGGGCCTCTCACCTTTTCTCAGGGTTCTTTCAAAGTTTTCCTTCCATTGGACTTTGTTTGCTTAGGTTTCCATTTTACAACTTTAAGTCTGACATTCCTGGGTCTGCGATCTTATTTTAAATTCCTCTGCAGCCTTTTATTTCCCATACTGTACCTGGGCAACTTGGTACTCGCTCACCTTGATGCTTATTTGAGTTGTCAGTAGCTTGGTTACTTCTAGTTTTTCCAACCTGTCATCTACACCCTTTTTCAAGTTTTTCATAGCGCACTAGTGATTTTAATATTACTCACCAAGTCTTTCACACCTCCTTGCTCTCCGTCTGAACCTTGATTTGGGACTGCTCTAACCGATCATCAGTATCCAATGCAATCTGTAACTCTAGGTGTAACTAGTGTTCCAGTTCCATGGAGTTTCTGGCTCTTATTCCCTGCTGTGTATCTCTACCAAGTTTGAAATGCTTTTTTAACATCGACTCTGCCTCTTCAAATCTTGCCATGAGGTTCCCTTCTGCAAGATCCACAACTCTCTCAGATGCTAAGCGCCTGGTGGAGCAGCATTCGTAAAGCTGTGTCTGAAGAATTCTCACATCTCCACATCTGCCAGCTTTTTGTAAATTGCAGCTAAATGAATTCTGAACCACCTGCCACCATGTTGTAAGATGAATCCTCACCACAGTTTATGGTGTAAGATCAATCTGGTGGGTTTGGAGCCACCGTTCTCCTTAGCTGGAAGGGATCTGCAGAGACTGTTTAGTCTGGTGTGATAGATGAAAACCATCCGATAGTTTGATGAAACTTATTTCTTGTCTTAAACAAGAAATAGTTTTTGTGTGATAGCAACTAGGTACAAGTTATGGTAGGGTATGATAAACATTGCCACCGACACAGAAGGAGAAATCAATATTAGCTCCTTCTTTCTTTGAGACCCAAAGGTGTTTTCTCACCTGAGTTCATTTGGCATCAACACATTGGGTGGTGTTGAAGCACACCTCAGTGCTAACCCTTACCCCGCCTTGCACTCTTGTATAAGAGCCTCACCTGACTGTCGACCTGATTTTATCACATTCTGCGATGTGGTGTCAATCTTTGCTCTTATTTGTGCAATTCTGTTGCTGAGGACAGCAGGGAACCACACAGTTGTAGAAAAAAGTATGAGAGACAAAGCTAAGCTGTATAGGTTCAAATGAAACATGCTGGAAGTTTCTGAAGCAAACAGTAGCAGCAGCATCATGTGGTCACTCAGAATGAAATGTTCCTGCAGTTCTGCAGGCCCGCCCACCACCTCCAGCTTTCAATCTGCCCAGGTCCCATCAACGCCCTGTCACTGGATAAAAGCACTCCATGTCAACGGCTGTCTCATTCTTTGTTTTAATTCACTGCATTTCGAGGCTGGCTGTTCCTTTCCAGAGCATGAGTCATTTTGCAAATGCAGGATTGTTTCCACAAGCAGCATTGTATCCCTTAGCTTCCCTCTAAAGAAGGAACAAATTGATTGGACTTGTTGCTGAGATTTATTGAGAGGGGTTCAACACGTTGGCAAATTGAGATTTTTGTTCAGGACAGTCATGGAATCTGTCTGTCCTCTCAGGTAGAAATAAAAGATCCCAGGGAGCAATGTGCGTAAACACAGGAATACTCCCTCTGTCCTGGGCTGCACAGCACTGAAACAGGGCTCATCAATTTCATGGTGGGATCTTGGTCTGCACAAACTGCTTGCTAGAATACACCTCCTCCCACCCACCCTCCTGCAAAAATTCCATCCCCTATTCCCAATTCCTCCGCCTCCGCCGCATCTGCTCCCACGATAAGACATTCCACTCCCGCACATCCCAGATGTCCAAGTTCTTTAAGGACCGCAACTTCCCCCCCACGGTGATTGAGAACGCCCTTGACCGCGTCTCCCGCATTTCCCGCGACACATCCCTCACACCCCGCCCCCGCCACAACCGCCCCAAGAGGATCCCCCTCGTTCTCACACACCACCCCACCAACCTCCGGATACAACGCATTATCCTCCGACACTTCCGCCATTTACAATCCGACCCCACCACCCAAGACATTTTTCCATCCCCACCCCTGTCTGCTTTCCGGAGAGACCACTCTCTCCGTGACTCCCTTGTTCGCTCCACACTGCCCTCCAACCCCACCACACCCGGCACCTTCCCCTGCAACCGCAGGAAATGCTACACTTGTCCCCACACCTCCTCCCTCACCCCCATCCCAGGCCCCAAGATGACATTCCACATTAAGCAGAGGTTCACCTGCACATCTGCCAATGTGGTATACTGCATCCACTGTACCCGGTGCGGCTTTCTCTACATTGGGGAAACCAAGCGGAGGCTTGGGGACCGCTTTGCAGAACACCTCCGCTCAGTTCGCAACAAACAACTGCACCTCCCAGTCGCAAACCATTTCCACTCCCCCTCCCATTCTCTTGATGACATGTCCATCATGGGCCTCCTGCACTGCCACAATGATGCCACCCGAAGGTTGCAGGAACAGCAACTCATATTCCGCCTGGGAACCCTGCAGCCATATGGTATCAATGTGGACTTCACCAGTTTCAAAATCTCCCCTTCCCCCACTGCATCCCTAAACCAGCCCAGTTCATCCCCTCCCCCTACTGCACCACACAACCAGCCCAGCTCTTCCCCCCCACCCACTGCATCCCAAAACCAGTCCAACCTGTCTCTGCCTCCCTAACCGGTTCTTCCTCTCACCCATCCCTTCCTCCCACCCCAAGCCGCACCCCCAGCTACCTACCAACCTCATCCCACCTCCTTGACCTGTCCGTCTTCCCTGGACTGACCTATCCCCTCCCTACCTCCCCACCTACACCCTCTCCACCTATCTTCTTTACTCTCCATCTTCGGTCCGCCTCCCCCTCTCTCCCTATTTATTCCAGTTCCCTCCCCCCATCCCCCTCTCTGATGAAGGGTCTAGGCCCGAAACGTCAGCTTTTGTGCTCCTGAGATGCTGCTTGGCCTGCTGTGTTCATCCAGCCTCACATTTTATTAGCTTGCTATCTTTCCTAGTTACAACAACAACACCCTAGAAGTGCCTAGAAAGCTCTACAGGATGTCCTGATCATGTGGAAAGGTGCTATAGAAATGCAAGTCTTTCTTTCGAGGTTAAAAAAATACACAAACCTTCATGAGGTGATGGCCTCGTGGCATTATCGCTGGACTGTTAATCCAGAGACCCAGATAATGTTCTGGGAGCCAGGCTCGAATCCTGCCAAGGCAGATGGTGGAATTTGAATTCAATGAATATCTGGAATTAAGAGTCTAATGATGGCCATGAATCCATTGTCAATTGTTGGGAAAACCCATCTGGTTCACTAATGTCCTTTAGGGAAGGAAACTGCCATCCTTACCTGGTCTGACCTACATGTGACTCTAGACCCACAGCAATATGGTCGACTCTTAAGCGCCCTCTGAGCAATTAGGGATGGGCAATAAATGCCCTAGCCAGCGACACCCTCATCCCGTGAATGAACAAAATAAAAGAAAGTACTGAGCTCTGCTCTGCTCTTCCTCCTCCCCAACATAACCTTCAGGAACGGCCAATAAACACTGGGAAAGCTGCCAACCAAATCATTTCAAATATAAATCGTAAATAGCTAGCAGTCAGGTACAAATAATTAAAAAGGCTAATGGAATGTTGTATTTTTTATTTCCAAGGTGACCGGAATGCAAATTGTTGGACATGATGCTACAGTACATTGCTATGGAGATTTGGTCAGTGTCCCTGGAGATGGACACTGTCCCTCAGGAAGGATATGTTCACCTTGCAGGGAGAGCAGTGAAGATCTAATGGTGTTGCCTTTGCAAGATGACACAATGATAAAATGATCTGATAAGGTGAATAAAGAGAATTATCTTTGTCTGAAAGGAGTGTAGGTGATTGGGAACATTATGAAAATGAATGTTTTAAATTCCAATCTAATTTGTCACTGGTCAGATCCCAGCCAGAGTGTAGTGGGTGATACTTTATATAGAACTTTAAGCCCTGAGGGGAAGGCGCTGTCCAGACTGACCAGATCAATACCAGGGCTGAAAGATGTCTCTCTCTGATAAGAGAGCTGCCCTATGATCTGGTTAGATTATAGCCACTTGACATCTTCAGCTGCTTCATCAATGACCTTCCCTCCATTATAAGGTCAGGAGTGGGGATGTTCGCTGACGCTCAGCACCATTCACGACTCCTCGGATACTGAAGCAGCCCATGTTCACATGCAACAAGACTTAGACAGTACCCAGGCTTGGAGTGATAAGCAGTAACTTGATTCACATCACGCAAGTGCCAGGCAATGGCCATCTTCAATAAGAGAGAATTAAACCATCTCCTCTCAACATCACTGAATTTCTCACTCTCAACATTCTGGGAGTCACCATCGATCAGAAATTGAACAAGACCAGGCAAATAAATACTGTGGCTAGAAGACCTGGTGAAATGCTGGGATTTCTGCGGCAAGTAACTCATGCCCTGACTTTCCAAAGGCTGCCCTCCATCCAGAAGGCACAGGGCAGGAGCATCAGGCCACTGGGTGGCAGCAGCATGTACTGATGCAACAACAAGATGCATTGCAGTAATTCACCACGAGCCCTTCAACAGCACCTTCTAAACCCAAGAACCGAACCACACCTCCCCCCTCCTCCAAGAAAGAAAGAGCCAGCAGGGTTGTGAAAGTACTGCATGGACCGCAGAGGTTCAGAAAGGCAGCTCATTGCCATCTTCCCTGGGGCACTGAGGGCTGGACAACAGTTATTCAACTGGTTCACGATACCTGCTTCCTGTGAATGAATAAAAAAGATTTGAAAGCAAGGATGAGAATTTGTGGCTAGGCTCTGGAATGGTGGAAGGAATCGATACAATCTAAAATTTCTTAAAAGGTGTCGCCTCTGAATGTGAACTCATTTGCAGGGTTACGAGAAGGAAGCTGCAGTTTGAGATTAAATTGTACTCCCCTTCAACAAGCTGATACAGGAATTGATGGATGAACAGCTCTATTTTATGACAGCAGTTGGAAAAAACCAAATGAACTGAATGAACTAATATTGTAAACATGTCCCCTCCCTCTCTAAACATGTTTATTGTCATCCTCAATGGAACTCGATGAAACGTGTTCAGTCCTTCTGATACAGGTAATTCCTCTCTGAGCTGTTGTTCCATGGGATCTATTATCAAACTGCTTTACAAAACATTGAAATGGTGGGCTGTGCTGGAAATGTCTGATTGACAATGCCACAATGACTATAGGTTTGAATCTCTCTTCCACATTCCCCCCCTGTATGAGTACGTAACCCCCACAGGTTCCCCCTAAATGCACGACCTGCATTTAGATAGAGTCCTCACTATCAGGTAGTTCCTGACAGTGACTTACAGGGAACAGGGACAGGCTAGAGAAACCTCCCAGAACAGTCAGCAGAGACAGTTTTAAACTAAAACAATCTAAAAGAACTGTAGATGCTGGAAAATCAGGAACAGAAATTGGCAGAAAAGTTGTTGGAGCCATTTCAGAAGAAGGGTCAACGGACTGGAAATGTTAACTCTGCTTTCTCTGCTGCCAGACCTGCCGAGCTTTTCCAGCAACTTCTGATTTTGTTTCAGCTGCACGTTTTAATGTGTAAGGATGGTTTTAAAAGTGGGAAAGCTGGGAAGAGATGGAGCGAGGGAGGGTGAAGAGAGAGAGAAAAAGACAGGGAGAGCAAGACAGTGTGGGTTAAAAGGGTGAGCTAATCTCATTACCAGTTTTTATAAAAAAAACTAACCAGTACAGTGTTTGCCAATGCAATCACTGACGATCCACAGGTACAGCTTCGGCCATAGCCTCAGCATTAATTTCAGTGAAAATGCCTCAGACACAGCCACACAAAGAAGGTAAACACTTGTTTTCACTTAACAAACATCTCCTATCATTCAGCGAGTAGTTATAGCAATGATCCACCCACATGCTGTTTTACAAATGACCATTTTACCTCAAGGATGGTGTTCATGTGAACAACTTCATAAGTATATTCAGATAATAGGCCCAGCAACGCTGCCATTATAGATATTTTTAAAATCAACCTGTTCAGGTTTGTTATAACACATCTCTGAGACAGGTGGGACTTGAATATGGACCCTCTGTCCCAAAGTTAGGAACACTACCACTGTGTCACAAGAGTCCTCTGTTACTCATTCTATACTTACTGCCATGGAATGCAATTCTCTGTGGCTGGATCCCCAAATCTCCACATCGTGATTCTCATTTCATCACACCTCGATTCCTAAGGCCCACGTTTGAACCGTCACTTCTCTCAAGCTGGAATCCCAAACTTACAAACCAGGATTCCCAAATCTTCACACCTGGATTCCCAAATCTCCAAATCTGGGATCCCAAATTTCCAAACCAGGATTCCCAAATCTCCAAACCAGGATTCCCAAGCTCCCACCCTTAAATTTCCACCTTGCTACAGGGATGGTGTGAAGCAGATTCAGTTTTGGGGCAGTTCTAGCTCTGCAGTGAAGGCAGATTTTAACCAATTTTTCTCAATGCGCATTGGCAAACCCATCAAGCTACTGACTGGGAAAGCACGGGATAGGTCAGTGTGAAGGGTACAGTGCAATGGGCTGTGGGACTCACTGGGGAAACGGAGAGACCAGGGTTGGTAACCATAATAACCAGTGATCCTAAGGATACGTTCCTCAATGGAACTGAGGCCAGCCGAGGAGATACTGCTCAAATCCTCAAATGATCTAGATGCTTTCAGATCCTCCTTGATGCATTCATCCACGACCAGGTATTTGAGCTGGCGGAGCTGGGGGCTGACATCTGACAATCTGCGGGGACTCACATCAGGAGACCTGCGCATTATCCTGCATGGAAAAAAGGAGCTTGTTTTTATTCCAAAAATACACCATTTATTGATAAAAGAACATTTTTATGTACATACGCAGTAAATGGGACTGTTCAGATCGATCCTATGATAGTAGGAACTGCCGAAGCTGGAGAGTCTGAGACAACAAGGTGTGGAGCTGGATGAACACAGCAGGCCAAGCAGCATCGGAGGAGAAGGGAGGCCGACGTTTTGGATCTAGGCCCTTCTTCTAAAGACAGGCCAAGGCCCAAAATCAGGATTCCCGCTCCTTTGATGCTGTTGGGCCGGCTGTGTTCATCCAGTTCAACAACATGTTATCTCAGTGAAACCATGCCTCTGGTTAAAGGGGGACGATGCCACTGTGCCTCTGGTTACTGGTGACCAAAATCACCGTGTCCCTGGTTAAAGGGGAACAGTGTCACTGTGTCCCTGGTTAATGGGGAACAGTGTCACTGTGTCCCTGGTTAAAGGGGAACAGCGTGACCGTGTCCCTGGTTAATGGGGAACAGTGTGACCGCGTCCCTGGTTAATGGGAGACAGTGTCACTGTGTCCCTGGTTAAAGGGGAACAGTGTGACCGTGTCCCTGGTTAATGGGGAACAGTGTGACTGCGTCCCTGGTTAAAGGGGAACAGTGTGACCGTGTCCCTGGTTAATGGGGAACAGTGTGACCGTGTCCCTGATTAAAGGGGAACAGTGTGACCGTGTCCCTGGTTAATGGGGAACAGTGTGACCGCGTCCCTGGTTAAAGGGGAACAGTGTGACCGTGTCCCTGGTTAAAGGGGAACAATGCCCTCTGTCTAAGAATTGATGGTTGTTTTCATATTCCCCCCAATCTGCCCCCTGTGTGTCTCAGTCACCCCCCGCGGTCCTGAACAACCTCCCGCACCCTGTCTTTCCTCATCATCCACCTCAGTCTTCCTCTCTCCTCGAACGGGGTTTAATGGGTGTGTGTCTGTCTGTGTGTCTCGGTGGGGTTTTGTGGGTAGGGAGGGGAATACTGTGTGTTTTTCTTCCTCTGGAATTGCCCTCCGAAAAGCCGTGGTGCAGCAAGCTGAGAGCCTGTCTCCCCGCCCGATCTCCCCTGGAGGGGCTGCAAGCAGCGTCGTGCCGCAGCCGCTGAGAAAACCCCGTCGGGCTGCGTGAGCGGCGCTACATGAATGCAGGTTTGCAGTTGGGAGCGAAGTCGCTCCGGGCCGAGGGCACCGTTTGAAGTTCAGACGGGTGCGGATGGAGAATGTGGTTTTTGGTGAATGTGCCGGTACACGGTGATGTGGATGAGCACTGAGCAGATGGTACCCCCCCCACCCCACCGCCAATCCCCGTGCTCCTGGTACTTACGTGAGGATCGCCTTTACCCTGCTGTCTGGGAACTCGCTCACTCCCATCGATCAGGAAGCACTGGGTTACAGGAGGCTCAGTGGGTTCAGTGAGCTGCCCAGACCTGGGGCACGGCACCACCAGATCCTCCCTCTCCCTCCCCACCTTTCCCCGGATCTCTCCCCCGATCACTCTTTCCTCCGGCACCAATACCCAACTCCACCGCTGTCTCCAACTCCAGTTACTGGCATCAGCCAGAGGGACGGAGGGAGGGACAGTACACCCAGGTGCCAGTCACCTTGTCTCACTCCTCCTTCCATCAGCCAGAGATTGAGAGAGACAGAAGGAGAAAGAGAGAGAGAGAGAGAGACAGAAGGACAAAGGGAGAGAGAGACAGAAGGAGAAAGGGGGAGAGAGACAGAAAGAGAAAGAGGGAGACAGAGAGAGAGAGACAGAAGGAGAGAGAGACAGAAGGAGAAAGAGAGAGGGGGAGGAGAAAGAGACTGAGACAGAAGGATAAGGAGAGAGAGGGGGGAACAGAAGGAGAGGGAGGGAGAGAGAGACAGAAGGAGGGGGGGACAGAAGGAGAAACAGAGAGAAAGAGAGAAGGAGAAAGGGAGACAGGAGAAAGGGAGAGAGAGAGGAGAGGGAGAGAGAAGGAGAAAGAGAGAGCACGCGAGAGAGGAGGGGAGGTAGCTGCTAGGCTACATCTCCAACTATCTGTTACCTCCCCACCCAGCACGACCTCAGCTGAAATGCCCAGCATTCATCTCCTCGACGTGTCTCAAATAATGTCATTCAGAAATGAATTCAAGAACTCCGGATCAACCAAATTCTCCCGGTCCCCACCCTAACTGGCGTTCCCCCTCACCGTTTATCGGTCCCTGACACCCCAACCCCGGGGAAACAACAGTGCGCAGCTGGAGGTCAGCACGTTCAGAGGAGCAGGAGCGCGACTTTTCGGGTCCTGCTATCTCTAAGGGGGAACATCATGCCTGCATTTACCCGATCTATTCCTTTCTGTATTTTGTAGGTTTCAATGAGATCGCCTCCCATTCTTCAAAACTATAGACATTACATACCCCAATCTACCTCTATAGGACAGTCTGGGAGCAAGTCTGGTCAGTTTTCATTGCATTGCCTCATTGACAGTAGTATCTTTCCCTGAGATAAGGAGACCAAAACTGATCCAGGTACAGTTTAACAAGGCTCCTACACAATCGAAACAAGACTTCAGTATTCCCGTACTCAAATCCTGCTGTTATAAATGTTAGCATTTTACCAGTGATAGACCCAGACAGCATGGAAACCCCAATAGCTTGTTGCCCCCTGATGTTAGCCTGCACAGTGATTTACCACTCGGACACCTAGGTCCCACTGTGCTTCTACATTTTCCAACCTCTTATTATTTTTTAAAAAATACTTTGAACATCTGTTCCTCCTACCAAAGTGGATAATCTCACATTTTTACCAGCTGTTACTTTCTTGCTCAGCCACTGAATAAGTACCTGTTTCGTTTTATATGATCTGCAAATTTCGAAACGTTACATTTGATCCCCAAGTTTAAATATTCACTCAATGTTCACAGTTGTCATTACACATCTCTGAAGCAGTTGGCACTTCAACCCATCTCTCCTGAGAGGTAGGGACACCACCTCTGCACCACAAGAGGGCCCTCCTTCCCCAAGCTAGATAATTTTAATAAACGGGCTCGGAGACGTTATTATATATCTCTACACCTTCCCCGAATCTAAATCATTGATATATATTGTGAGCAGCTGAAGCCAAAGCACTGGTCACACTCTGCCAATATGAGAATGATCCATTTTTTCCCACACTCCTGTTTCCTGACTGTTAGTCGATCCTGGATGCCTTCTCTCACCAAATGCATTCAATACAAGTATTTCCTTCCTTAAGTACGGAGACCAAAACTGCACCCAATATTTGCGATGTGGTCTCACCAAAACCCCTTGCAATTATAGCAAGATATCTTTATTCCTGCACTCCAATTCCGTTGCAATGAAGACCTGCATAGCTTTTCTGATTGCTTGCTGAATGTTAACTTTCAGAGTTCCCTGAATGGTGTATTCAGTTCTCTCTGGACATTAACGAGTTTCACACATTTTTACAAATATTCTGCTTTTCTGCTGTTACCACCAAAGTGAATAGTTTCATACCTCACAACATTTTGTACTGTATCTGTCATCTCATTGAACAGTCTTTGTTTATCTCTGTGTCCCGCTTATTCCCATCTGGACTTGTATTATCAGCAAACTTAGATACCTCACCCTCTATACTTATCTTGCCAATTAATCTTTTGTAGGCACCTTATCAAATACTTTTTTAAAAAAAATCTCAGTATATAACGTCTCCTTTACCCACCCTAGATATATTCTCAATAAGCTCTAATAAAATTTGTTACACAGGATTTCCCTTTAATAAAACCATGTTGACTTGTTCTAATCATATTTTGCTTATGTAAGTCCATTATTAAGACATTTTAAAAAATAAATTTCAGCATTTTCTCAATAACTGATTTCAGGCTAGCAAGTTTTGAGAAGATTTGTAGCTCAGGTTGAGTTTCTGGATGAGAGTTTGCTCGCTGAGCTAGAAGGTTAGTTTTCAGACGTTTTGTCACTTTTTTTATTTGAAAAAATATACTTTATTCATAGAATGTACAAAAAATAAAACATTTATACACCTACCCAGTCATGCAAACTGCTCCCGGTTACCCAAGGGGTACGCACACCAACTAAAGGCAAAAACAAAACAGAGAAGGAAAAAAACAAAGCAAATAAAATGCCCCGGCAGTCGTCTCCCCACACAGTCCCTGTTGGCCCCCTGACCAGTTGGGGAAGGCGCCAGCAGGGCCCAGTTACCAGATAGGGCCCTCTTTGCTATTCTGGATGAGGGGTTTCATACGGTGGTCTTTCCCCACCGTGCCTTGGCAGCGGCTGCCCCAAGCTTTAGTACGTCCCTCAGCACATAGTCCTGGACCTTGGAGTGCGCCAGTCTGCCACACTCGGTCGGGGTCAATTCTTTCAGCTGGCAGACCAGCAAGTTGCGGGCAGACCAAAGAGCGTCTTTCACTGCATTGATGGTCCTCCAGGCGCAGTTGATGTTGGTCTCGGTGTGTGTCCCGGGAAACAGCCCATAGAGCACGGAGTCCCGCGTCACAGAGCTGCTCAGGACGAACCTCGACAAATATCACTGCATCCCCCTCCAGACCTCCTGCGCATAGGCACACTCCAGAAGGAGGTGATCGACAGTCTCGTCCCCCCCGCAGCCACCTCGAGGGCAGCGTGCGGTGGCACAGAGATTCCGGGCGTGCATGAAGGAGCTCACTGGCAGAGCCCTTCTCACCGCCAGCCAGGCAATGTCCTTGTGCTTGTTTGAAAGTTCTGGCGATGAGGCATTCTGCCAAATGACTTTGGCAGTCTGCGTGGGGAACCACACAACGGGATCCACCCTCTCCTTTTCCCGAAGGGTCTCGAGGATACTATGTGCTGACCACTGCCTGACAGCCTTGTGGTCAAAGGTGTTTCCTTTCAAAAATTTCTCCAACGAAGGACAGGTGGTACGGAATGGTCCAACTACTCGGAGTGTTCCACGGCAACGAGGCCAGGCCCATCCTTCGCAACACCGGGGACAGGTAGAACCTCAGTAAGTGGTGACACTCGGTGTTTGCGTACTGAGGGTCTATGCACAGCTTGATGCAGCCGCACACAAAGGTGGCCGTCTGGGCGAGGGTGGCATTTGGTACGCCCTTTCCCCCATTTTCCAGGTCTTTGTACATGGTGTCCCTGCTGACCCGGTCCATCCTCGACCCCCAGAAGAAGTGGAAGATGGCCCGAGTGACCGCAGTGGCGCAGGTCCAGGGAATAGGCCAGGCCTGCGCCACATACAACAGTACCGAAAGCCCCTCGCACCTGATAACCAGGTTCTTACCCGCGATGGAGAGGGACCGGAGCATCCACCTGCTCAGCTTCTGCTTCAGTTTGGTGATACGCTCCTCCCAAGTCTTAGTGCACGCCCCAACTCCACCGAACCAAACACCCAGCACCTTCAGGCAGTCTGTCCTGACGGTGAAGGGGATGAAGAAGCGGTCGTCCCAGTTCCCGAAGAACATGACCTCGCTCTTACCCCTATTGACTTTGGCACCCGAGGCCAGTTCAAACTGGCCGCAGATGTCCAACAGCCTACTCACTGACCGACGATTGGTTCAGAAGACGGCGACATCGTCCATGTACAGAGAGGTCTTGACCTGCAGGCCTCCGCTGCCTGGGACAGTCACGCCCTTCAGGCTCACGTCCTTCCTGATGGATGCGGCGAAGGGCTCCATACAGCACACGAACAAGGCAGGAGAGCGGGCAGCCCTGCGTGACTCCAGATCTGACGGGAAAACTGTCCGATTCCCACCCGTTGATCGAGATTGCGCTAATGGTGTTGGTGTAGAGCAACCGGATCCAATTGCGGATGCCCTCCCCGAACCCCAATTTGGAGAGGACGTCCCTCATGTAAGCGTGAGAGACCCTGTCGAAGGCCTTCTCCTGGTCCAGGCTGACAAGGCAGGTGTCCACCCGCCTGTCCTGCACGTAGGCGATCGTATCCCTGATGAGCGCGAGGCTCTCAGCGATCTTCCTGCCCGGCACAGCACAGGTTTGGTCAGGGTGAATCACCGACTCCAGGACAGACCTGACCCGGTTGGCTATGACCTTGGCCAGGATTTTGTAGTCCACGTTCAATAGTGAAATGGGATGCCAATTCTTAGTTTCTTCCCTCTCCCCCTTCCTCTTGTAAATGAGGATGATGATGCCTTTCCTCATGGACTTGCACATTTCTCCTGCCCGAAGCGCACTATTGTACACCTCCAGCAGGTCCTGGCCGACCAGGTCCCACAGAGCGGAATACAGCTCGACCGGTAAGCCGTCGCTCCCGGGAATCTTATTCCTCTCAAAGGACTTGAGGGCTCTGGTCAGTTCGTCCAGGGATATCGGCTGGCCGAGCCACTCCCTCGTGCCGTCATCCAAGACCTCCGTGATAGACGACAGGAACGACTCGGAAGTCGTGCTGTCTGTGGGCTTCGCGTCGTACAGTTCGGCATAGATGGATCTGCTGATCCTCAAAATGTCGGGCCGAGACGACGTCACCGAACCATCGTCCTCCTTCAGCCGGCTAAGCACAGAGCTCTCTTTGTGCACCTTCTGAAAGAAGAAATGCGAGCACGTCTCGTCCTGCTCCACGGAGCGGACCCTGGACTGGAAGATTATCCTGGAGGCCTCTGTGGCGAAGAGCGAGGCTTGCTGGCCCCTCGCCTCGCAGAGGTCCTCCGTGACATCGACCCCCATCAACTGCAGAAGGAGCAGGTTCTGCATCCTTTTCTGGAGTCGCGACAGCTTTCCCCGCCTCTCTCTCGCCTTCCGAACACCCTTGAGGACAAAGAACCTCTTGATGTTCTCCTTCACTGTCTCCCACCAGTTGCCCAGAGACTCAAAGAGGGGTTTCACGGTTCTCCAACCGGCACATTCCCTCATAAGCTCCTCGACGTTCTCTGGGGTCAACAGAGTCGTGTTGAGCTTCTACATCCCCTTGCCGGCCGGCTGGCCGTCCTGTAAGTGACAGTCGGCCAGCAGGAGGCAGTGATCAGAGAAGAACACCGGCTTGACGCCGGTGGACCTGACCGAGAACGCCCGTGACACAAACAGGAAGTCTATCCTTGAGCGGATAGACCCGTCTGGCTGCGGCCAGGTGTATCTCCGCTGCGCTCCATCTGCAGGGGTGCTGAACATGTCGAGCAGCTTGGCGTCCTTCACCGTGCCCATCAGGAATCTGGACGTGACGTCCAGTTGACTCCCCCCACCCGCTGTCCCCACGCCGGATCTTCCATCTGCATTGATGATGCAGTTGAAGTCTCCGCCGAGGATGACCGGCCTGGACGTAGCCAGCAGGGGTGGAAGCCGCTGCAGGACGGCCAACCGCTCACTCCGTACCGCTAGGGCGTACACGTTGATCAGCCTCAGGGGAGCATTCCTGTAGGTAATGTCAGCCACTAGGAGGTGCCCCCCACCACCTCCTGAACTTGAGAGATGGTGAAGTTGCGCCCCCGCAGCAGAATAGCCAGGCCCGAGGAGCGACAGTCGTTACCCCCCGACCAGATCGAAGGCCCACAGGTCCAGGCGCCTGACCATTTCCCATACCTGCTGAGGTGCGGTATCCCGCACTCCTGCAGAAACAGGAGGTCTGCCTTGACGGTGGTCAGGTAGGCCAACGTGGACACACATCTTGCGGTGTACTTGACGCTGCGCACATTAACGCTCGCAACCCGTACCCCCATTGTGGGCAGTGACCGCAGTACCCTCCCCAAGTCCAAGGTCCAGCCCCTCCATCTGTCCCTTCATGCCCGTTGCCCGGGCGAACTGCTGGACGCTGTCTGGGCTCAGGAAACCATCCGTGCTGCCTTCCGGGTGGCATCCCCCCGTTGGGGTTATGGAGGCAGGAGAGTCCGGCTCTGGGTCAGGCTGGGGACACGCAGTTTCCTGCTTCCCGCCTGAAGGGTCCGGGGGACCCTCCAGGGCCCCAGCGGCACGTGGCTGGGTGTCGGAGGGAGCCTCAGGATGCCTCCCATCACCTGGAATCGGGGTGCTGCTTTCCTTCTCCCTTCTCCCCCTCCGAATCCCCCTCGTCAGAGGAGATCTTATAGCCCCCCTGTAGCTGCCTCTTCCCGCCTGATGGTTGCGGTGCCGGGGCCCGCCGGCGTGCCTTCCTCCTCGCCTTCTGGACTGTTGTCCACTCCCCTGGGTTGTCGGGAGGGAGCGGAGCCTGCAGGGGTGCTTTGCTGGCCTCGGGTCCGTCCTGTGGGGCTGGGCCCTCCTGCACGACCTGGCCTTCCTGCACATTAGGGAGGTCCTTGCAGGGGCCTGGTGCCTTCCTCTCCTCGGGGGGGGGGCTTCCACCCAATTGCCCCTGCCGGCGACCTGGGCGTAGGTGGTCCTCCGCCGCAGGCATGCCCGAGAGATGTGGCCCGCTTCCCCGCAAAGGTTACAGCTTTTTTCTTTTGGGCAATCCTTTGCAAGGTGTCCCTCCTCCCTGCAGTTCCTGCAGATGGTGGCTTTGCAGTCAGCCGCCACGTGACCTGACCTACTACAGGCATGGCAGACTTTAGGTTGCCCTGCGTAAGTCAGGTAGCCCTTGCTCCCGCCGATCGCGAAGCTGGACAGTGGGTGTACGACGTAGCCGTCCACGCCCGTTCTCAGCGTCACCCTGACCTGCCTCTTACTGGTCCAGATCCTGAAGGGGTCCATGATGTTGGTTAGGTCCCCTTCCACCTTCACGTACCTTCCAAGGAAGGTCAGGACATCAACTGCTGGCACATGCGGATTGTACATGTACAGTCACCATACGGCTCCTCTGCACCAGCGTCACGAAGAGCGGGACAGCAGTCAGTACAAAGAGGGGGCCCTCACGTCGTTTTTGCTTGAAAACCTCCAGGAAGCGCTCACAAAGCTTGGCACTCCTGAAGGTTACATCGTAGAAACCTCTTCCAGGGAAATCCAGGTAAATGTCCGCACAATTGTCCAATAGGACCCTCTTCACGAAAAAGGTGCAGTCCACAGGTGCACCTTCATCCACCTTCTTCACGGAAACACGGATGGTGTTCCGGACCCCCATCATTGCAGGTTGGCTGCTCCCCTGAACCAGCGTTAGGCCGAAGCCAGCATTAAGATCCACTGGTTGCAAGGGTGCACAGCCAACCCGACGTCTTCCTTCCACCTCCAGCACAGTCACGCTCTCCTCTTCCTCGGTCCACAGAAGAGTGGGTCTTTATTTTGTTCCGGATGTAGGCTGGTTCACTGAGCTGGAAGGTTAGTTTTCAGACGTTTCGTCACCATTCTAGGTAACATCATCAGTGAGCCTCCGGTGAAGTGCTGGTGTTATGTACCGCTTTCCTGTTCTTTTTCTCAGAGGATAGTAGATTGGCTCCAAATCAAAGGCTAACTGACACCCTCTCTTTGCTCCCTTCCTCTAGTCTTGAAAATTCCTACAGGTTTATAAAATCATCACAGGCACAGATAAGGTGCATAGCAAAGGTCTTTTCCCCAGGGTGGGTGAGTATTTTTAAGATGAGAGGAGAAAGATTTACAAGGGACCTGAGGGGTGACTTTTTCACACAGAGAATGGTTCATATGTGGAATGAACTGCCAGACAAGTGGCAGATGCAGGTACAGTTACAACATTTAAAAGACATTTTGACAGCTACAAAAATAGGAAAGGTTTAGAGGGATAGTAGGAACTGCAGACGCTGGAGAATCTGAGATAACAAGGTGAAGAGCTGGCGTAGAGGTGTGGAGCAGAGAAGGGTCTAGGCCTGAAACATCAGCTTTCCTGCTCCTCTGATGCTGCTTGGCCTGCTGTGTTCATCCAGCTCTATGCCTTGTTATCTAAGGTTTAGAGCGATATGGGCCACACGCAGGCCAGGGCAAGTGCAACTAGTTTAGTTTGGGAAACTTGGTCAGTGCAAAGTAGTAGGACTGAAGGGCCTGTTGCCATGCTGTAAGGCTCTATGATGCTATCACTATTTGCTAACGTCTAACGTGATTGATCCAGAGTCCCAGGAATTTTGGAAAATCATATCCAAAGCGTCCATTATTTCTGCAGCTAGGATCCAGGTTATTAGGCCCTGGAAATTTGTCAGATACTGTCTCTTAACTGTCCGTGCTGATACTAACCTAATTTCCTCACCTCTTTTTGTACTGAGCTTACTCTGCATTTCTGAAGAAGGGTTGCAACCCGAAATGTCAACTTTGCTGCTCCTGCAATGCTGCCTGGTCTGCTGTGTTCCTCCAGCTCCTCACTGTGTTATCTCTGTATTTCTGTTTTATTAACTCGTATTGTTAACTCTATGGGTGGATTAGGTGTAGGGAAGCTAGAACAGAAATTGCTGGAAATACTCAGCGGGTCTGGCAGTGCCAGCGGAAATAGGAACAGATTGAAGGCTTCAATCTGGGTTAATACTTCCAGTGAACACTGAGAGAGTTCTGCACTACCAGAGATGCCACTTTGCAGATGAGACATTAAATTGAGGCTCTACCTACTCTCTCAGTTTGGGGTAAAAATTCCTGGGGCGCTATTTCAAAGAAGGGCAAGGAAAATCACCCTGGATTCCTGCCCAATATTTATCCCTCAGTCAGCATCATCACAATTGGATTGTGTGATCATTATCACCTTGCTATTTCCAGGATCTTGCTGTGTATGAAGTGGCATGTTGAACATTGGAGTTGTGACTGCTCACTGAACAAATCCATCGCTAGCCTGGATCAATCACGCATTTGCTGAATGAGGTTCTTGCCCCTTGAAGTGTCTAAGATTGCAAGTGAACTTAATGCTGACTCCTGACGTTTTCATTGGGCACTCCTGTTTCAGGTTTCTCCTTCAGCAGTTCAATTATTGACTTTTCCTTCCTGCACTGATCACATGATGATCTTTGTTGTTCTCTTTACTATTGTCCAGGCTGTGCATTATGACTCCCACAGTAAACCTCATTGATTGTTATTGAAATCAAGGGGACCTTGCGAGCCACACTTACTGAAATAAGCGAATGAATCTTTCATTGATTTCCAGCTAGACATAATTAAAGTGAGATATATTCTAGAAGGTCGGGGATTTGGTTTGTAGCAGAGTTCCCTATGGATCGGTACTGGGACTCACGCTTTTCCTGATACATATTAACGATCCAAATCTTGGTGTGTAAGAGACATTTTCAAAGTTTGTGGATGACTGTAAATTTGGGAGAGTAGTGAACTGTGGGAAGGACAGTGTCGAACTGCAAAAGGACTTAGACAATTTGGTGGAGTGGGCAGATAGGTTGCAGATGAGGTTCAATGTAGAGAAATATGAGATGATACACTTTAACCAGAAGAACATTGACAGTCAATGTAAAATAGGGGGTACAATTTGAAAGGGGCTGCAGGAGCAGAGAGACTTGGCTGTATATGCTCTTTGGGCCAATGAAGGTAGCTGGACAGATGGAGAGAGAGCTGTTAATAAAGCTTGCGTTTGTCTCGGCTTTATTAACATGGGCATTGAATACAAGAGCAGGGGTGTGATGGTTGTTAGCAGGGGCTGCACAGAGAGAGAGAGGCAGACAAACTGCTGACATCGCTGCCTGGGAGATGCTGACCAGAGACTACAGACAGAAAGGTGGAGATAGGGGTTTCCAGTCACCGATATCACTAACAGGAGATACTAGATGTAAAAAAAATGCTGACAGAAAGAAAGAAGCAGCTTGTGAATTGAGGATAACCCAGGCCCTAGGAGCTGGCCTGAGCTGGTCAGAGCCACTCAGTGCAAACCAGATTCTGCAACAAAAAAGTAAGAAAGATGAGTGAAGGGTCTAGGCCCGAAACGTCAGCTTTTGTGCTCCTGAGATGCTGCTTGGCCTGCTGTGTTCATCCAGCTCCACACTTTGTTATCTGAGGTAATGCAAAAGCCTTATTTGGACGAGTGGTAATGAGGTAATGCTGTTAAATTCGTTGGTCCAAGACCAATAAGATAATGGAAGAATCCTGAGCTAACAGGAAAAAGACAACACAACTTGAGAAAAATAAGGAAAAAGGGAAAAAGCAGACCCTCGGGGCATGGAGCCGGCAAAACCTCCAGGAACCAACTTTCACACAAGCACAAAACCTTTGTCCAGAAGAAGGTGACCCTGGCATCGAGTGTGGCATCTGGCCAGTCCTCAGCATCCAGAGCAGCTTTTCTGCACTGGTATCAGCTTTTATATTCTGTGATTATTCTGGAAAGGTTAGCAAGATTTTGTGGGTGTACAAATAGGTTCTAGTTCTTTCAGGAAAATGCATGAGTTAATTGTGTATTGGCTAATGCATAAACCATACATTTACCTTTTTCATAATATGTAAATAAAAGAGATCAGCGAGTTACGGTAAAAGCAACTATTCTCATCTCTGTACGAGCCGATAGCTGGAGCCGGTGTTTGCCAGGCTACAACATGATGAACTGGCACAAGTCACATGTTAGACCTCAGCTGGGCTATTGCGTACAGTCATGGGAGCCACTTAATGGGATAGATGTGGTTACATTGGAGAGTGTGCACAAGCACTTTACAGGAATGTTTCTAGCAATGGGGAAACTTCAGTTGCAAGGATGGTCTGAAGATATTGGGACTGTTCTCCTTGGAGAGAAGAAGGCTGAGAGGGAATTTGATAGAAATTTTCTGAATCATTAGCAGGATAGACAGAGTAGATAGCGAGGAGTTGTTCCTGCTCATGGGGCGTGTAAGGGAATGCGGTGTGTAAGGGAATGGAGCGTGTAGGGAACAGGATATGTAAGGGAATGGGGCATGTAAGGGAAGGGGGCATGTGAGGGTATGGTGCGTGTGAGGATACGGGGTTTGTAAGGGAACAGGGCATGTAAGGTTACAGGGCGTTTAAGGGTATGGGGTAAAAGTAGAAGATTAGAACTAGGTTATTATGTTTATTTGAAGAGCTGGAGCAGGTGTGATGGGCCAAATGGCCTCCTCCGACACAATAACAATTCTGTGATTCTGGTCCAATCTGTGTGCATTGACTAATGTACCTTGGAGTAGTGAGGTTTTCGTGGCTGGATATGTTAACTACACTGTTCTACATTCTGTGATGGGCCCCAGCTTTAATATTTGAGTTGCATCTAACAGGGAGAGTTAATGCGTAAACATATTGCTGAATTAAACTTCAGATCCCTGCTTCAGCCCCGCAGCTGCTTTCGCCCTCACCCATTTTCTTTTCCTATACCCAGTGCAGTTATTCCAATGGTCTTCCTGTTGTCCACTAAAGGCAGTGAATCTTTGAAGATATTCTAACTGATTTGGTACACATATGTTACAGAATTCCAAGCACTTGGTCTGATTTTCACATACAATGTGAATGTCTGGCAGAGCTACAAAACTTCAAGGCCAATCCAGACATGCATTTCAGTAAACCTGACAAAGGGGCAGGAATAGGTATCCTTGACCAGCCTAATCAACAAAATGCTCATCATTCTTAAATGACAGGACCAAATTTTTATCCACTGAATCTGCTGCTCAGCCTACCCAGATAGCCGTAATGGAAAGCAAGCTTTAAGAAAGAAGTTATTTGATCGATATGTATAACAGCTATAGAAGCTTAAGCGAGATATGTACAATATGGTTTGTCCACAAGGCTCACTGCCAGTGCATTGTGTACACGCGGCTTAAGACACAAATTCTTTTACACCCTTATCACTGACTGGTTCTACACAATACCACTCAGCCAATTGATAAGGGAATTGCTAAAATCAGTGCTCAGCAAGTTTTTCATTCGGCCAGTGAAGGATCCCGTCATATCTACAACGGCCAGACAGGACTTGCATATATATTGCAATGCAGTGCCAATAGTTTATGTGGCATTGCAAACCTAAGCACCAACATACCACTCAAGGAAGCTATAAACATCTACGCTGTAGCAATATATCATCACAACCTAGACCCACCACCACTGTGTAAATCGGCATCCATGGATTTTATGAACTAAGCCATTCACGCAATTGAGATCAATTTCAATGACATCATATATGCTCAAGTAGTTGGTGTTGCCTTGGGATCCCTGCTCAGCCCAATCCCCTCAAATATCTTTTGTTGGATTCATGGGAATGTGTCTTCAATGGAATAGCATCTAACCTACCACCTTCGTATTTCTGATATGCAGATGATAATGTTGCTGTATTTCAATCTGCAGCAACATGTAAGAATTTCCTCACGTCTTGATGGATTCAATCCTACACTTAAAATGGAACAATCAGATGAGCTCCTGTTCCTCATTATCCCTGTTAAGGGATCAGCCAGGGGGTTCTCAAATGCTTTCTGCTGTAAGTCTACCTTCACTGCTCAGTATACATGGGGCACTGCTATAATACATGTTCTAGAAGACTCACCTTATTGGTAACTTTGTAAATAAGGCACCAGCAAATTGTTCACTGTGCAATCCTGATGGTGAAATAGGATGGCTTTGATAGGACCTGTTGGATAATAGCTACCGTGATCGGATCACTCTACACTGTAAAGCATGCTTACACATGAAAGACCCAAAACAGTCACTCTTAGCCTTTAAGAGTGCCCAGTCAACCTCAGATTACACAGGAAAAGTAATCTGAAAGGTATGACCAACAGGTGAAAGTATTAGCGATAATGGGAATTGCAGATGCTGGAGAATCCAAGATAATGATAATTCAAGATAATAACCCCCCCACTGCACCACACAACCAGCCCAGCTCTTCCCCCCCACCCACTGCATCCCAAAACCAGTCCAACCTGTCTCTGCCTCCCTAACCGGTTCTTCCTCTCACCCATCCCTTCCTCCCACCCCAAGCTGCACCCCCAGCTACCTACTAACCTCATCCCACCTCCTTGACCTGTCCGTCTTCCCTGGACTGACCTATCCCCTCCCCACCTCCCCACCTACACTCTCTCCACCTATCTTCTTTACTCTCCATCTTCGGTCCGCCTCCCCCTCTCTCCCTATTTATTCCTGTTCCCTCTCCCCATCCCCCTCTCTGATGAAGGGTCTAGGCCCGAAACGTCAGCTTTTGTGCTCCTGAGATGCTGCTGGGCCTGCTGTGTTCATCCAGCCTCATATTTTATTATCTTATAATAAAATGTGAGGCTGGATGAACACAGCAGGCCCAGCAGCATCTCAGGAGCACAGCAACACCAGTAGTTTTCACCACTTACAGGATTTGGACATCAAGCCAAAAAGATGTTTTGTCTGTCAAACAATAGAGTAATGTGGTTCCTGGATTTCAGTACAGGGGTCGAGTCAGGTACGTGGCTGTATGGTTTCAAAGACTGATGAAAGCCCAGTGGTCAGCACCTTCCAACATGCCTCTATTCACAGCACAGCCACCAAACAGGTAGCAGGGCAGGCAATATAATTTCAAAGTTCATTAAGCCCTGGTGATGAGTAGTTAAACATAGACTGCATGTGTGTATTCACAAGTGTGTGTGTGTCTGAATATGTGCGTGCGAGCATGTTTGTACATCTACGGCTGTATGTGACTATATCTATTAATGTGTATGTGTAATTATGTGATAATATGTGAGGATGTGAGTGTGTCTGTTTGAATGTGTGTATGTGAATACATCTGTGAATATATATGTGTGTACATGTGACAGGTGCATGTGTCTGTGCGTGTGAATATATTTGTGAGTGCGCATGTGTGAATGTATGTGTATGTGAGAGCATGTGTGTTTGTAAGAACATGTGTGTTGTGAAAGTATGTGTGTGTGAGTGTGTGTGCGCGTGCGTGTGTGTGTGAAAGTGTGTGCATGTGGTTGTGTGTGAAAGTGTATTTGTGTGTGTGTGTGTGAAAGTGTGTGCATGTGTATGTGTGTTTGTGTGTGTGTATGAAAGTGTGTGCATATATGAATACGCCTGTTATTGTGTAAGTGTGTGTGAATATGCCTGTGCGTGTTTACGTGTGTATGTGTGAGAATGTGTGTGTATTAATATGCCTGGGAGTACATATTTGAGTAGGTGTGAGAGTGTGTGTCTGTCTGTAAATGTGTTTGTTTTTATGTTTGTGAGTGCATATGTGTTTGTGTATGTGTGTGTTTGCAGTTTCTTTATCCATGAGACACTTTACAAATGGGACGTCAACAGCAGTCTCTCCTGCCTCCATGTTTTTTGCTTGTAGAGACCTCTGACACATTTGCTTGAAGTAAAACATGAATGATGAGGCTTCTCTGAGAAATTTCCTTCAGGAAATGAGAGGATGAAGAAAGGAGGCGGAGTGAAGGAATTTGGCTTTTCAGTTTCAGAGATCATTTAAAGCCGGAATAAAACAGCAAAAAGGAATTTGTTTCCAGGCAGTACAGAGATTATGTTCAAAAACAGAAGTTGCTGGAAAAGCTCAGCAGGTCCGGCACATTGTGAAGAAAAATCAGAGTTAACGTTTTGGGTCCGGTGACCCTTCCTCAGAACTGATGGTAGTTATGGAAATGTTGGTATATATGCAGAAGATAGGAGAGGGTGTAAGAAGTAAATGATGGGTGAAGATAGAGCCCAGAGTGAGAGAAGAACATTTGGATGGACAAAGGAGTTGATAACAATCTGGCAATAGTCAGGGGATGTGGCAGAGAGAGTGGAAAAGGATACTTGAGACAACATTAATATTGGAGCAGAGAGTGTGGAGGGGGACCTGGATACCAGTCACAGCATTAATTCTGTGGTGGGCTGCAGAGGGAGTGAGATGCTAGAGAGAACGTTAATACTGGAGCAGAGAGTGTGGAGGGAGAGGCGGATACTGGACGAACATTTATATTGGAGCAAGGAGAGAGGAGAGAGAAAGAGATGGATGACACAGCAAGCATTAATACTGTGGTAGTGGGAGGAGAGAGAGCTGAATACTGGACAGGACATTAATATTGGAGCAGAGAGAGACGAGAGGGAGACGGGTACCAGATAGGATATTTATATTGAGACAGGGAGAGAGGAGAGGCAGCTAGATACTGAAGAGGGCATTAATTTTGTGACAGAAAGGCAAATCAGAAGGAATAACGGCAGGGTGATGAACTTCAACTACATTGAGGGACTGAAGAAGCTGGGAATGTCTTCCTTTGAGTGTATAAGGTTAAAAGGAGATTGAATAAAGACATTAAATACCACCAGGGTGGGAGAGTTGGCAATCAACTGAAATAGATTTAAAATAATTGGCCAAAGTGTCACAGGTCAAATGAGGAGAGTTTTGTTTACCTGATGAGCTGCTGTACCTGGAATATGCTGCCTGACAGGGCAGTGAAACCCAGCTGACTTGTACCTTTCAAAAGGAAATTAGATCTGTAACTTATATGGGCAAATGTGCAGATGTTGGGGGACAGAGAGTAGCAGTGGAACTAAGTGTCAGGCACAGCTCATGTGATAAGCCTGATGTCTGTAAATCATTATCTTCTGGAGACAAGGCCTGCTCCACATGGATTGATACGAAAATCAATTAGAGATGGGCAACAAGTTTGGGCAATGCTCATATCCTGTAAAATGTCTTGTGTTACTGTAGCAACCACATTTCTAAAAGGACTGAGTTGGTTGAAAAGTAGTTTGACATGTCTCATGGTTGCGGAAAGTGCCTGATAAACAAAAGTTCTTCATTCCTTTTTAATTGGATGGTGTTTTAAAAGACCTAGCATTGGGCCTGATGGCCTTCCTGATTCTGCGGGCCCTCATATAAACCTCAATGACTTTTGAGAAGCTATGTGCCCTGTTAATATTGTGATTTGTGAAGAATTTATCAGATGCCAGGTTATTGCAAGTCAGAATTGCCACATCTGGGGGCCTGGCCCCATTTATCACTTTCCTTTTCCAGTGTTGATAAGGGTGAGGGGTCGTGATGGAAAAGCTTGATAGAATTCATCCAATACAGTGTTTTCACCTTGACACAGGAATGTCTGCTGCTGATAACCTCACTCTCACACCGTGGTGTTGTACAGACTGAGACAGGAACTATTTTTAACTCAGTTCCCCACGTAGCCTGGCAGTGCTGGGAGGATAGCATTCCGATATGGAGAGGAAGACAGGTCCACAGGGTCTTCTGAACTCTGGGGGAATACACTGTGAACACAAACAGCCCTGAAGAAATCTGGTCTTTCTGATGCCTGTTATAACCTCTCTCATCCAAAATGACTTCAAACTAAAGACATACATTGAGAAGGGTGATCACTTGTTGTAAGCTAGGCAATGTGTCAGCCAGTTTGTGCACAGCAAAATCCCACTAATGGCAATGCAGTAATGAGCAGTTACTTTGTTTCTTTGGTGATGTTCACTGAGACATAGATATTGGCCAGAACACCAGGGAGAACTCCTGTTAGTGGGGCTTCAGTGTGGCAAGGCCATTGTGTATCAAGGGACATTGGTTAGCTTCAGTCTCGTTAGAGACTGTAATTGCCTGGCAATTGTGTGGCACAAATGTTATTTTCCACTTGATAGCCCAAACCTTGATATTCCCAAGTCCTTCTGCAAATGTTCTTGAAGTGCTTCAGTGTCTGAAATACCCTGAAAGGTGCCGAATATTGTGTAATTCACAGCGAACATTCCCAATTCTGCCAGACGATGGAAGGAAGGTCATTGATGAAGCAGCTTAAGAGGGTTAGGTCAAGGGCTCTACCCTGCGGAACTGCTGCAGTGAAGGGTAAGTGTGTTTGAGGTGTGGATCAATCCTTATTGAATCGATTAGCAGAGCCTGGCCTGGGCTGGAACATGTCCTCAATGTTTCTGGGCTCCGATGTGATGTAAATATTAAAATGTAATTGCAAATTGCAAAGTAAGAATTCATTAGAAGTGTAGTTCTGGAGAGCTTTATCCAGAGGCAGAAACTGAACTGAATGAAGTGCAATCATCATCATCAGTGTGTTTGTAACCCTCTGGAAAGTGATTTGGGAAATGAGAAGTTGCTGATGTTAAAGGGCATGCCCTCATACAGCACAATCTGCAACAACCTGATCAGCACGATGGCTGGGAGAGACTTGATGGGCCGAATGAACTGTGTCTATTCTAGAATATTCCGCAGTCTAGAGCACCACGTATCTTTCCTTGGTATTGTAGGACAGTAGTCAGAGCATGATTGGAATAGACAAGAAGACAACTGGAGCAGAACAGAGTTTATAGGGTTAATCCAGATTGATACCAGGGCTTAAAGGGTTAAATAATACTGAAGTGGTGAATGTCCAAGTGCAGCAAGGCCTGGACAGCATTCAGGCTTGGGCTGATAAATGGCAACATCACCTGTACCAAACATGTACCAGACAATGACCATCTCCACCAAAACAGTTCAACCACTGTCCCTTGACATTCAATGGCATCAACACCACTGAATCCCCCTCTACCAACACCCTGGGGATTAGCATTGGCCGGAAACTGTACTGTGTTATGATGTTAGACAATAGACAACGGACAATAGGTGCTGGAGTAGGCCATTCGGCCCTTTGAGCCAGCCCCACCACTCATTAAGATCATGGCTGATCATCCACAATCAGTATCCTGTTCCTAATAGACAATGTTGTGCAGAGTAATCATGAATTGGAAGGCAGGAAGCCAGAATTTGTTCGTAACAATATTAGGGGGGAAAAGTGTGCGACTCCAATGAGAGTTAAAGTACTTTTCTAAGCTTAGAAATTGATTATAGAAAGTGTGTCTAAGCAGTTGAAGACGTACAGCCAGTTCTGAAATTGAAACATGTATTAATTGACTATGTGATTGGAAATCTTGGGCTTGTTTTGCTGTTTTGGCAACTAGCTTAAATCAACCAATTAATTTACACCAAGCACTTAGCGACTGAAATCCAAATGAATTTAAATCTGATGGTTTAGACAACGTCGGACCAATGCTGTTGTAAGCGAATTGATATGTCATCCAAAGTACATAAAGAGAGGGTTTTTGAAAGTCGGTGAGAGAGCGAACACCATCTGAAAAATAAGCATTTAGCTCTCACAAGAAATCGCCAGCTCTCTGAGCACCATCTATCCATTAAATGTACCACAATACTTCTAGCTAAGAACCCTCACAGAAGACTTCACAAAGAAAACATCCCTGACAGCTGGATCAGCGGAAGGAAGGCGTTTATGACATGAGAACATGAGAAGGAAGGCACGTAGACTTTGAGAGACTAAGTTGTAATTTATTTTCTTATTACTTGCTTTCATATAATTGGTACTTGTGTTTATTGGAACAGCAGAATTCAGTTCAGTTAGGGAATAGTTAGCAGTTAAGGGGGAATTGTTCGGTTTGTTAGTAATTCTGTAAATTTGTTCACTGTTAGGGTTAAATAAATAAATTCGTACTTGAAACTTATAAAGTTATTATCAGGGATTATCTTTCATTTAACCTCCCCTTCTTTGTAACAGTCTAACAGATGAGGTGAGGTGAGGTGAGCTTCTCTGGGTGTTTCTGGTTTAATTCTTACAAGGGAACCTCTACTCCCGCTGTAACAGATTTGGGGTGTGTGTTTCAATTTTAATTTTCAGAAGAATTTAACCTCCTATTCCTAACAGTTTGGGGCCCAAGTCCAGGATCTAGCTGGTTTATATCTGGGATCTGAATGGATCTGATTGGATTTGGACAGATATAAACGTACTTGGGGATTAGTGTCCTCGATCTTCAAATAAAACCTAGGTGAAAAAATCTGTTTAATTTCAGTTACTCGTGTTTGGTTGACTCAAAATTGAGGGAAATGGATCTTAACATTGTTAAAAATGTTCTGGGATTTGAAGATGCTTCCCAAATTTTCAAGAAAGTTTAGAAAAACAGCAGAAGGATATACTTGTAGAATTTATAAATAGGCTAGAATTGGGTTTAACGAGGGACAAGAGGAAAGCTGAAATTGTAAAGGAGTTAGACAAGTGTTTAGTTGCACCAGAGAAACAGGGCAGTACACGGGAGTTGGGAAAAAATTGAGTTGCAGACAATACAACTGGAGTTAGAGGGTGAAAGGGAATTGAAGCAGCTTGAATTACAGTTACAAGCAGAGGAAAAACAATAAGAATTTTCGCGTTGGAAAAGATGAAATAGGAACTGGAAGCAAAACGACTTCAAAATGTCAGAAGGAAAAGTACAAGATAGAAGCAAACAGCCTGGTAGGGGCATATACAAATATATCCAAACATTACTGAAATTCAATGAAAAAAAAATGTAGAAGCCTTTTCTAATTTCCTTTGAGAAACTGGCCAGGCAGATGAATAGACCAGAGACTGTGTGGGTAATGTTAATGTTAATTCAGATCAAGTGGGTAGGCAGGAATGGTGAGCTCTTTGCCGCGCTGTCCAATGAGGGGTCAGGAGACTATGAAGGAGTGAGACAGGCTATTTTTGAGTGTCTATGAGTTGGTACCAGAAGGACATAGACAATGGTTCAGAAATATAAGGAAGGAACCAGGTCAGACTTATGTCGAGTTTGAAAGAACTAAACATAGCAACTTTGATAGATGTGTGAGAGCATTAAAGATAGAAAAGGCATGTGAGGATCTTAGAGAGATTATTCTGCTGGAGGAGATCAAAAACTCACTTCCAGAAATGATAAGAGCTTGTGTTGAGGAAAGTTCAAACAGAGAAAAGAGCTGCTGAGATGGTGGTCGGACACACACGAGTGTGTAAATCAAAATCCAGCTTCCGACAGTAATTTCATTCTGTAAGGGATAGAAATTGGGGAAATAGGGAGATCATTCAATGAAAAACAACAAACAGATCACAGTGGGAACAGTTTACCACAGGTGAGAAAAGAAACCCAAGAGGGTGAAAAGGAGGTGAAAGGTGTTTTCACTGAAATGGAGTGGGACACAGAGTCACAGTCCCGTGGTTTAAGGAAGGTGTTGGGATAAAAGGATGTAGTAAAAGAGGCTAAACCAACGGGATTAGCTGAGGAAGTGAAGGAAATCCCAAAAGGAGTTGAGGAGCTGCAGGACAGTGCACAGCGTAATCATGGGCTGGATAGTGAGATAGTGTCTGATCTCTACAAAGTCTTCACCTCTGTGGGTAAGGTTTACTCAGGAAGAACAGGGGGAGAAGGTAGAGAAGGTAAGATATTGACAGATACGAGAGCTGGTCAGTCTCTAGTTGTAAGAGCTGACAGTATTTGCACTCCTTCTGAAATGTTACCCGAGAGAGTGATAATCTGTGGAACAATCGGAGAGAGATTTAGTGTTCCCCTGTGTAAGATCAGGTTGGAAAGTCTAATCGAGAGTGGGAAAGTGACAGTGGGAGTGACTGGGAGAGTGTATATTTCAGGAATACAGTTTGTTCTTGTAAGTGACCAAGCAGGATCAAAAGTGGGAGTGGTAGAAGAGATGCCAAAGGAAAACCAGGGAACTGAGGAGTTAAAAGGAAAATACCCTGGAATTTAACTCAGGACTGTGCAGGTACAAGATCCTACAGTCATAGGTTAAGGTAAGAGGAAAAGCCAAAGAGAGAGACAAAGGAGCTGAGGGCCAGCTAGCTGTCAGCCAGTTACAGCAACAAGATGAGACAATAACAGGTTTGTATCATAAAGCCTACTTGGAAAAGGAATCAGAATGTATTCCCAAAAGTTATTACCTTAAGGATAGAATCCGAAGATGAAAATGGAAACTGCAGCAGGTTAGTGCAAAGGAGAAATGGGTGGAAGTTCACCAGATTGCATTGCGGGAAGTGTACAGAGAGGAAGTGTTGTGGATAGCACACACATTACCGATAGGAGGTCAGCTAGGAGTGAGGAAGACTCAGACTCAGGAAGACTCAGCATTTGTATTGGCCTGGGATACATTAGGATGTAGTTGAATTTTGCCGTACCTGTCATACATGTTAGATGGTAGGAAAGCTACAGGCAGTAATAAAACCAGTGCGTTTGATGCTAATTCCCACATTGGAAGAACCTTTCACACAGGTTATGATTGATTGTATAGGACCTCTCCCTAGAACCAGAAGTAGGAACTGGTATTTGCTAACCATAACAGATGTGTCTATCAGATTTCCGGAGGCAATTCCATTATGGAATGTCAAGGCAAAAACACTGTGGAGGTGTTGGCTGCTTTCCTTATTCATTATGGATTACCCGGGGAGATTCAGTCAGACCAAGGATCCAATTTTACTGCTAAACTATTTAAGGAGGTCACGGACAGTTTAGGCATCCAACACTTTAAATCAGGTACGTACCATCCTGAATCCCAGGGAACATTGGAAAGATGGCATCAGACCCTAAAGACCATGCTGAGGGCTTATTGCCAGGGTTACCCATACCCATGGGATAAAGATACACCATTTATATAGTTTGCTGTTAGAGATGCTCCAAATGAGTTGGCTCAGTTTATTCCATTTGAGATGATATTTGGATACGAAGTAAAGCGGTCTTTAAAATTAATTCAGGAAATGTTGAAGTCAGAGATCTCACAGTTAGATTATGTATCTGAGGTGAAACATAAAGGCAGAAATTAGGAGTGTGATGGAATACTCTCCACTTGCCTGGATGGGTACATCTCCACCAACGTTCAAAAAGCTTGAAACCATCCAGGACAAAGCTGCCCTCTTGATTGGCACCACATCCACTCCTTCCGCCACTGATGCTTAATAGCAGCAGTGAGTGCTGTCTGCTGGATGTATCTAATAGCTCACTATAGCCACCTCCAAGCTCCCCTCCAAGCCACTCACCATCCTGACTTGAAAATATATCACTGTTCCTTCACTGTCCTTGGGTCAAAATCCTGGAATTCCCTCATCAAGAACATTGTGGGTCAATCTACATCATGTGGACCACAGCGGTTCAAGAAGGTAACTCAGTACCACCTTCCGAAGGGCAGCTATGGACGGGCAATAAATTTTATTTATTCATTTATGGGATGTGGCATCGTTGGCTGGGCCAGCATTTATTGACCATCCCAGCTGCCCTGGCAAAGATAGTGGAGAACTGCTTTCTTCAAATACTGCAATGTTTGAGGATTAGAGAAACTAAAGAGAGCTTGTACTCCCTTGCCTGTAGAAGATGTAGGAGTGATCTGACTGAACTGTCTTTAAGAAGATTAAAGATTTGATTGGGTAACTAGAAAAAAGCTATTTCCTCAGTGGTGAGTTATGGGATCCAGAATCAGAGGGCAGAACCTTAGAATTAGGAGCAGGCGTTTCAGAGGGATTTCAGGATTAGGACATTTCCTGACATGAAGGATGGTAGAAATCTGAGTGACCATCAACTGAGAGCAGCAAATGATAGCCGCTCTTTTGAAACCAGAGCTTGGAGCTGAGGATACATAACCAGCCATCAGATTAGAATTGAAGTTGAAGATTATTCCTCAAACTGTCTTCAGTGCCCATCATTGAAACACATTGAATCAAAGTTTGAATCAGAGCTGACCTCTCCTTCCAATGTGAGTTAACTAGGTGTGATTAAATGACAGCAGTGAAAGCTAGCATTGTCTTTAATGTTCCTCCTGCTCTTGACGTAAAGTAATTTGTTTAACCACCCTAAACATTAGGGCTACTCCAATCCTGAAATCTGCTGACTTGGTTATTTAAAACCCTCGAGCAGATTTAATAATTGAGTTCTGGAACGTGGGAGATTGGATAGAAATTGCAATATTTCTTTTGGTAATTGACACGACAGCTGCAATTGGATAGTAAAGCTGTATCAACAGAATGATGTATATTTGGCTTCATCTTACAAAAATTTCAACAGCTACACATTTCAAGGTTAGGCATTGAATTTCAGTTGGGGTTTGTCATCTTGCAAACAGCCTTCTACATAAACTGAAAGCTCCCTATCTCATTTTTTTTCTCTCCCTCTTGCTCTGCCTCTAGGCCTCTTTCTTTTCTCTCACTCTCACATTCTTACTCAGTTTCTCTCTTGTCCTTTCTTCCCCTATTTTTGTGCTGTCCTTCCTTCCCTGCCTCACAACGTCTTCCTCTCCCATCTTCTCATTGCCCCCCGTTTTCCTACTCGCTTGCCCTCTTAGTTTTCCCTCCACCTTGTTCCCTCTCTCTCTCTCTCTCTCTCTCTCTCTCACGTTCCCTCACCCACAGTCGTGTGGGTGTACTCTCAGGCAATACAGAGCTGTGACTATCGAAAAAATGTCAACAATGAGATCGATAATCAGCAAGAGAGATGAAGATTGCAAATCCATTTATTTCTACTGAGTTGTAACTCGTTTTGTGAGTCAGGCAGCCCACAGTATGGACCCCAATTTTAAAACAAAACAAACTGAACAATTACCACTCTAAATGACTAACAGTTGACATTTGCAGAGAGTTGCTGTGAGGGCTCCATCTTGCTGGATTTCATGTAACATTAATGCTGGTGAATTGGAGGCTTTTCCTTTGTGAGAGAGACTAGAAACAGGAGAAGCTCCCATTTCAGGCAGAGATAAGGGAGAATCCGTTCTCTCAGAGGGTCTTGAGTCTGTGGAGTTCTCTCCCTCAGAGAGTAGTGAAGGTGGAGTCAGTGAAAATATTCAAGGTACATATAGCTAGATTCTTGATTAATAAGGGAGTCAATAGGTACTGAGGGAACGTGCAGCATAGTCCCTAATCAGATCAGCAGTGTTTTTATTAAACGTAGGGAAGGCTTAACAGGCCTGATGTCTTACACCACACCCCCTCCCTATTCACATTACCATCTTCTATGGAAGAGGGCTGGTCACAGCCAGGGGAGAGGTCACAAGGTTGGAGGATTTGCAACTGCACCGGGGAATTGTGCCAGTTCGGAGAAGCAAATCGTGCTTTCTCATTAGCTCTTCCAATTCCCATGGACCAACCAGAAAATTGGGGCTTTAAAACAGACACAGCTACCCAAATTGCCAGGCTGTGAGGTCTCCCTCTGGGCGCCTCTGTCTCTTCACTCTGCTGGGTGAAACCCTCCCTGTCTGAAGTATTACTACCTCCGATCTTCTTATGCAATGTTCTGCACTGTTCATCCTTATGCCTGGGGGAAACTGCTCGAGATGATCCTCTCCACTAAAAATGCCACAGAAATGGCAAATGGCTGGAATCCAGTCCTTGCCCGCGGGCAGAGGTCCAAGGCCCAGGCTCCAATGCACCTGACAAGACACTGCCCCATGCCAGGGGGCACATGGGGGCACTAGGACTAGAGGTCACATCTCTGCTACCTGTCAGGAACATGTCACTCTAAGTGACATTCATGTATGTTCCTGATTGGTGGAGGCCTGGGGAGGGGTGAGGACGGGTAGGGAGGTGGAGTGGTGGAGTGTTGAGGGAGAGATGGGGAGGTGGAGTGTTGAGGGAGAGATGGGGAGGTGGAGTATTGAGGGGAGATGGGGAGGTGGAGTGTTGAGGGAGAGATGGAGAGGTGCAGTATTGAGGGAGAGATGGGGGGTGAAGAGTTGAGGGAGAAAGCGAGTGTTTTGGAGTGAGGCAGCTGGAGAGTTGTAGAGGGTGAGAGGTGGATGGGAGGAAGAGCACTGGGTAGGTGGGAAGCCATGATGAACAATGTTAACAGTCGTCCCTGAGATACCAGTTTGGAAGGTCAGGGAATTTTTTTTCTCATTTGTTCAGACAAAACACCCATAGCTGTTTCATTTGGGAGTTCTACTGGGTTCTTATTTGAAGCTGGATGCAAAGAGCAGTTGCTCGTGAGAAAGTTTAGAACTGTAACAGGTATGTAACCTTACTGTCAGTTGATGTTCCAGACCAGAAGTGTTTGGTAGTTTGAAGCTGAGTAAAGGGAAGCGCCAGGAAGGTGCTGTTAAGATTCTCCAGATTGAGATTTAAAGCTGCAGCTACATTTAGCCTGAAAGAAAGTGATAGAAAGAGGAATTCTCTTAAGTGATGTGAGAAAGGGGCGCTTTTGGAATCAATGGGATTATATTTTTGTCGTGAATTTTGAAGCCTTTAAATGCATGTTAAATGTAAATAGTTTGGCTCATTTTCTTTTCATTTCTTATGCATAATAATCTTTTGTCTTATGTAAACCCCAAATCTGCAGAATTCTGTGTTTGTTTCTATGATAGATGCCAAAAAAAAATGTATTTTAGAGAAACCTGAAAGAGCTGCATACGTCAGAAATCAGAAACAAAAACAGGAATTGCTGGAAAGAAACTCAACAGTTCTGTCAGCATTTCGGGAGAGAAAACAGCGTTAACTCTTCCAGCCCAGTGACCAGCTTGAGTTCTGAGGAAGAGACACTGAACCTGAAACATAATTTCTGTTATCTGTCCACCGATACTGCCAGGCCTGCTGAAGATTTTCAGCAATTTCTGATTTTGTAAATAAAAGAAATTAATCGATCAAGCCAGATTTCAGTCTGGGATCTGTCTTATCCAGTAATAACATCAAGTGGGAGCATAAGACCATAAGATAGAGGAGCAGAATTAGGCCATTTGGCCTATCAATACTGCTCTACCATTCAATCAGGGCAGATATTGACAGATAGCAGAATGTGGAAAGCTAACCAGGATGGAATATCCCAAAATTACCCACATGGAGCCCCTCATGGGATTCGTATTCAGGCCTTGCAATTGTTCCAGCCTTTAATAGCTGGGCAACATGTTTTTATTTCAGCTTGATCTGCCAAAGATTTGATTTTCAGGCTGGAATTTACCACTGACTGAATACTCATCACTCCTCTTCAAAACTATGATTCATAGCTGCTGCCTGCGTTACCCTGCTGAGGAGTGGGAGATGTAAGATAATGGAGCAACATGATTCTCTCCTGCACCATCTCCACTGTGAACCACATTTCAAATGACACAGCATCGACAGCGTAGAGACAGGTTGTTCAGCCCATCTGCTCTGTGCTGTTCATTCTGCTCTGTATGAGCCTCATCCTCAGACCCTGATGTTCAGACTGAACGGGGCCGAGTGGAAAAGATGTACAACCTCCCGTAAGCCTGTCGTTTCATTCCTCCACTGTTTGCTCCTCGCTAATAGTGGGGTGACAAAAAGTAAACCTGATTTCCTGGGATCTCCTTTGTTCAAAGGAATGTGGACATCACTGGTCTGACATATATTGCTGGGGAAAAGGTGGTGGTGAGCTGCCATCTTCAATCACTGTGTTCCTGTTGGGTACAGACACCCACCACATTTTTGGAGGGAGAGGTTCAAGGGCTCCAGAACTGAATAACACTGAAGGTACGATGATATATATCCAAGTCAGGATGGTGGGCTGCTTGGAGAGGAACTTTAAGGAGGTGGCATTTCCACGTATCTGCTGGTCCTCATCCTTCTAGATGGAAGGGGTAGTATGTTTGGGAGGTGCTGTCTGAGGATCTTTGGTGAATTTCTGCAGTGCAACTTGTAGATAGTACACACTGCTACTACTGAGTGTCAGTGGTGGAGGGAATGAATGTTTGTGGATGCAGTGCCAATTAAGCACTTCTTGTCTCCCTAAAGCCTGTCTAGTATCGACAAGGCCAGGTCAGGAATGTGATGGAATATTCCCCATTTGCCTGGATGGGTGCAGCCCCAACAACACTCATGAAGGTAACACATTGTCTTAAATTGAGCTTGACAAGGCAGCCCATTTGAACATAGAACATAGAACACAGAACAGAAAAGTTTTCGACTGGGATGAACAGCCCGTTTCTATGCTGTAGATACTGTGTCATTTGAAAATCAAATCATGCTGGTAAAATATAGGGTATGCAGGGTAGTTTGATCTTAGAGTAGGATAATGGGTCGGCACAACACTATAGGCTGAAGGGCCTGTGCTGTGCTTTTCTATGTTCTACATTCAAGCAGGCTGCTCTGTCGACCTTCTTGAGTGTTGTTGGGGCTGCACCCATCCAGGCAAGTGGGAGAATTCCATCACACACAACAACAACAAAAATAAAGTTGCTGGAAAAGCTCAGCAGGTCTGGCAGCATCTGTAAAGGAGAAAACAGAGTTGACGTTTTGGGGCTGGTGACCCTTCCTCAGAAGTGACCCAAAATGTTAACTCTGTTTTTTCTTTCACTGTTGCCAGACATGCTGAATCTTGAGAACTGAAACTTGAGAATCTTGAGAATTATGTATCTTTTCACCATTTTATGTATTGAGATTAGAAAAGTATTGGAGGACAGTTGTTGAACCTATATCTCAGAGTATGGCCCTCCAGTAATTTATGTAGTGGTCTACTGTCATTTTTGTTATAGTTATAGGTAAACTCTTGTGGAGGATGTGAACTTCATCTCCATTAACCATTTCTCTTCGTTACATGGGATTCCATAGTGCGTACAACACAAAATAAAAGGCCAATTGATCTAACCAAGTAGCTGTTTACTCTCCATTTGAGTTCTCCCATATTTACTTATTTCAGTCTGCTATTGCACTTTGTATTCCTATCTCCATTATTGTCCCCTTAAATGTATCTATTCTATTCATCCGCTTCCAGTGGTAGGGAATTCCACATCCATACCACTCTTTTAGATAAAGAAAATGTTTCTGTTGGATTTTTGGTGACCGTCTTATATTGATGGTGTCTTATTGTGTTCTTCACCACAAGTTGAAGCATTCTCTCTGCACTAATCCTATCAAAACCTTCCATAATTTCAAAGACCTCTATTAGGCCCTCACCATGTTTTGTTCAAGAGAAAAGAGATTTAGCCTGTAAATCCTTTCCTCCCATATTATACCCACAAATTTCTGTATCATGCTTGAAAAATGTTTTGAGCATTCTGTCTCCAAATCCTTTCTATACAATACTGACCAGAACTGCACACAAGACATTAAGTATGGCCTAATCAGCATTGTTGCAAGTTTAGCATAACTTCCCTTCTTGTCAATTCCACGCCTCTAGAAATGGTGGTGGACATTAAAGCCCTCCCCACACCCAGGATATATTCTGTGGCCCTGCAACCTTCAATGCTTCCTCCAAGTGTTGTTCAACATGGAGGAGTACTGATTCATTAGCTGAGGCAGGACGGTATGTAATAATCATCAGGAGGTTCTCCTGTCCATGTTTAACCTGAAGCTATGAGACTTCATAGTGTCTGGAGTTGATGTTGAGGACTCCCAGAATAACTCCCTCCCGACTGTATACCACTGCGCTGCCACCTCTACTGTGTCCGTCCTGCCCGCGGTAACATTGTCTCTAAGGTATAATTCCATGAAGACTATGTAAGGCTGTTGCATGACTAGTCTGTGAGGCAGCTCTCCCAATTTCGGCACTAACCCGCAGGTGTTGGTAAGAAGGACTCTACCTGGGTGCACAGGGCTATTTTTCCATTTGTTGTTTCTGGTGCCCGGGTCAATGTCAGGTGGTCCATCTGGTTTCATTCCTTTCTTGCGACTTCATAGCAATTAATACAACTGAATTGCTGGTGAGGACATTTCAGAGGCCAGTTGAGAGTCAGCCAAAGTGCTTAGGGTCTGGGGTCACATGTAGACCAGACCAGGTAAGGAAGGCAGATTTCCTTCCCTGAGGGACAGTATTGAACCAGATGGGTTTATATGACAATCTTTACTTGGCTGTCATAAAACTAGCTGTTATTACTGTTATTTACCGAATTCAAATTTCACCATCTGACTTGGTGGGAATCAAACCCAAGTCCCCAAAATAATCTCCAACACCATTCACGGCCTCATCACCACAGGGGACCTCCCACCAACAGCCTCCAACCTCATTGTTCCCCAACCCCGCATGGCCCGTTTCTATCTCCTTCCCAAAATCCACAAACCTGCCTGCCCTGGTCGACTCATCATCTCAGCCTGCTCCTGCCCCACCGAACTCATCTCCACCTATCTGGACTCCATCTTCTCCCCTTTGGTCCAGGAACTCCCCACCTACGTCCGTGACACCACCCACGCCCTCCACCTCCTCCAGGACTTCCAATTCCCTGGCCCCCAACACCTCATATTCACCATGGACGTCCAGTCCCTGTACACCTGCATTCCGCATGGAGATGGCCTCAAGGCCCTCCGCTTCTTCCTATCCCGCAGGCCCGACCAGTACCCCTCCACCGACACTCTCATCCGCCTAGCTGAACTCGTCCTCACACTCAACAACTTCTCTTTTGACTCCTCCCACTTGCTACAGACTGAGGGGGTGGCCATGGGCACCCGCATGGGCCCCAGCTATGCCTGCCTCTTTGTAGGTTACGTGGAACAGTCCCTCTTCCGCACCTACACAGGCCCCAAACCCCACCTCTTCCTCCGGTACATTGATGACTGTATCGGCGCCGCCTCTTGCTCCCCAGAGGAGCTCGAACAGTTCATCCACTTCACCAACACCTTCCACCCCAACCTTCAGTTCACCTGGGCCATCTCCAGCACATCCCTCACCTTCCTGGACCTCTCAGTCTCCATCTCAGGCAACCAGCTTGTAACTGATGTCCATTTCAAGCCCACCGACTCCCACAGCTACCTAGAATACACCTCCTCCCACCCACCCTCCTGCAAAAATTCCATCCCCTATTCCCAATTCCTCCGCCTCCGCCGCATCTGCTCCCACGATAAGACATTCCACTCCCGCACATCCCAGATGCCCAAGTTCTTTAAGAACCGCAACTTTCCCCCCACAGTGATCGAGAACGCCCTTGACCGCGTCTCCCGTATTTCCCGCAACACATCCCTCACACCCCGCCCCCGCCACAACCGCCCCAAGAGGATCCCCCTCGTTCTCACACACCACCCTACCAACCTCCGGATACAACGCATTATCCTCCGACACTTCCGCCATTTACAATCCGACCCCACCACCCAAGACATTTTTCCATCCCCTCCCCTGTCAGCTTTCCGGAGCGACCACTCTCTCCGTGACTCCCTTGTTCGCTCCACACTGCCCTCCAACCCCACCACACCCGGCACCTTCCCCTGCAACCGCAGGAAATGCTACACCTGTCCCCACACCTCCTCCCTCACCCCCATCCCAGGCCCCAAGATGACATTCCACATTAAGCAGAGGTTCACCTGCACATCTGCCAATGTGGTATACTGCATCCACTGTACCCGGTGCGGCTTCCTCTACATTGGGGAAACCAAGCGGAGGCTTGGGGACCGCTTTGCAGAACACCTCCGCTCAGTTCGCAACAAACAACTGCACCTCCCAGTCGCAAACCATTTCCACTCCCCCTCCCATTCTCTAGATGACATGTCCATCATGGGCCTCCTGCAGTGCCACAATGATGCCACCCGAAGGTTGCAGGAACAGCAACTCATATTCCGCCTGGGAACCCTGCAGCCATATGGTATCAATGTGGACTTCACCAGTTTCAAAATCTCCCCTTCCCCTACTGCATCCCTAAACCAGCCCAGTTCGTCCCCTCCCCCCACTGCATCCCAAAACCAGTCCAACCTGTCTCTGCCTCCCTAACCTGTTCTTCCTCTCACCCATCCCTTCCTCCCACTCCAAGCCGCACCTCCATCTCCTACCTACTAACCCCATCCCACCTCCTTGACCTGTCCGTCTTCCCTGGACTGACCTATCCCCTCCCTACCTCCCCACCTACACTCTCTCCACCTATCTTCTTTACTCTCCATCTTCGGTCCGCCTCCCCCTCTCTCCCTATTTATTCCAGTTCCCTCTCCCCATCCCCCTCTCTGATGAAGGGTCTAGGCCCGAAACGTCAGCTTTTGTGCTCCTGAGATGCTGCTTGGCCTGCTGTGTTCATCCAGCCTCACATTTTATTATCTTGGAATTCTCCAGCATCTGCAGTTCCCATTATCTCTCTCTCCTCAAAATAATAGCCTGGTTTTCTGGAATTAGAAATCTAGTCACTTTACCTCCATGTTACCTCCTCCCTAATAATTTCTCCAAAAGTCCTGGTTAACACCAGGATAACAAGAAATTCAAGCCAGCCCTTGATCTTGATGGTGAATTCTGATTAGCTGATCTTGTTAGAAGGACACTTACATAGAAACTTTTGGAAATATAATGCAGATGATAGTGAGAACAAAATCCAACTTGGCTGTACCTCATAGTCTGAAATCAAATAATAATCGAGGTGAAAACACCCTCTGGGAAGGAAGATGGCGTTATAATAGTTAAAGCCAATTCTATACTCAGACCATCATGGAAAGGGGACTATAACAGTTTAAAACCCATTCTGTACTCACACTGGGAGTGGAGGGGGGATTATAACATAAATACAGCACCTTTCAGACTCACAACTACATTCATCAAGAAGGACAAGGGCAGCAGATATTTGGGAACACCACCTCCTGCAAGTTCCTCTCCAAGCTACTCATCATGTTGACTTTGAAATATATCGCCATTCCTTCACTGTCGCTGGTTCAAAATCAGGGAATTCTCTCCCTTAGGGCAGTGTGGGTCTAAATACAGTACACGGACTGCAGCGGTTCAAGAAGGCAGCTCACCACGACCTTTTCTAGGGCAACAAGGGATAGGCAATAAATGCTGGCCCAGAGAGCGACACCCACATCATGACTGAAGAAAGAAAAAGTAGTGAACTATCAGTAAAGCCCCTTGGACAGTGCTGAGATTATGAGGAGGTATATAAATGCAAATCTTTCTCTCTCTGCTCCTTAGCATGGGTTAATGACATTGGTCAGCAGAGGATTGTTCAGCTTGCAGCTTCCAACATTTACACTCATACTGTCAAAGGTCTACTTTCATCATTGAGGAAGCCTGGGTTATGGCAATCATTGCCACTTGTGATTAAGATTATATCTGTGCCTTTCACCCTGTACACAAGATCCTCTCCAAAGCTTTGGAAAGAGACTGTTCTGAAGACGACAGATGTGAATTGTTAAGCTGTTTTATTTCACAAGTTAACAAACAGAGCAATGTAGATGCTGGGTCACCATTGGTACACACAATGTTACATAATAATACAAAAATAAACTACATGCAATACTGACCCACATCAGTGTTTGACTTCATTTTGTCTGACTTCAACATAGAGACACCTCATTATCCCTTCCCTATATTTTCTTCCTGAGCCTGAAGAAAGCTTATGCTCTGACTAACTGGTTGTGTCTGTCTAACCTTTAACTTTCTTACTTGCTTGGTGTTTACATCACTGCTCCCAGAGAGGAATTCCCTCAACTCGTCATGTCTGACAAACTCTCTCTACACTCTAAACTCCTTCCCTACAAACTCTCTCTACACTCTGAATTCCTTCCCTACAAACTCTCTACAAATTCTCTCTACACTCCAAACTCCTTCCCTACAAACTCTCTCTACACTCTAAACCCCCTCCCTGCAAACCATCTCTACACTCCAAACTCCTTCCCTACAAACTCTCTCTACACTCCAAACTCCTTCCCTACAAACTCTCTCTACACTCTAAACCCCCTCCCTGCAAACCATCTCTACACTCCAAACTCCTTCCCTACAAACTCTCTCTACACTCTAAACTCCCTCCCTACAAACTTTCTCTACACTCTAAACCCCCTCCCTACAAACTTTCTCTACACTCTAAACTCCTTCCCTACAAACTCTCTCTACACTCTAAAGTCCTTCCCTACAAGCCATCTCTACACTCTAAAGTCCTTCCCTACAAGCCATCTCTACACTCTAAACTCCTTCCCTACAAACTCTCTCTACACTCTAAAGTCCTTCCCTACAAGCCATCTCTACACTCTAAACTCCTTCCCTACAAACTCTCTCTACACTCTAAACTCCTTCCCTTCCTAGGAATTTCTTGCCTACAAAACTTAACACAAGCAAAATTACCAGAACAAAATACTGTGGATGCTGGAAATCCCAAATAAGAACAGAAAACGTTTCTGAAGGCTATTCAGCTAAAACATTCATTGTCTCCACAGATAATGCCTGAGCTGTGGAGAACTTCCAGCAGCTTTTTTTTTCATTGCAAGAAAATGAATTAACTAATAAATAACATGGGCTTGTGAATTTTCAAACAAGTGGAATATTGTTCAAGTGGAGTTGGTTTTTAAAGGAATTTTTAGATGCTTATCATGCACATCTTGAGCTGAGGTAAAGCTTTTGTAATGGCACCAACAAAAAGATTCAAATAAAGGGAAAATACTGTGGATGCTGGATATCTGAAACAAACTCAGAGAATGCTTGTGAAACTCATTAGGTAGATGGCCCAAGCAGAAAATGAGGTGTTGCTACTTGAGTGTTTATTGTATTTCATTGGAACAGCCTTGAGGTCTCAATATTGAACTCAATAACTTAAGGAACTAATTATGAGAAAAATGGAGAACTGACCGAAAACATTCTTCTCTACCTTACACTCCTTCCTCACAGCCATATCACGTTTGTGTTTTGTTTACTTTGCTCTTAGTAAGAAGGACCAACTTGGTCCCTTTCACACCAATTTACACACTTTGTTTCCTTTCCCTACTGTTAAAAAGGTCATGTGAGAGTCAGCTACTCTTCGTGTCTATATCATTTACCCTTTTGCCCCTGTTCTACCTGTGTCAAAAGTATAAAAAAGCTATTTTCCTTCACCTTTCAGTTCTGAAGAAAAGTCATACCACACTTGAAACATTAACTGCTTCACTCTCCAGACGTGCTTCCAGAACTGTTGAGTTTCTCCAGCATTCTCGGTGTTTGTTATCAATGAAAAGACCTCTATCTCAAAACCCAGTGCTCTGCCATCTTGGTTTGACCTACAGTCCTTGAATTGAACAGCTGTTATGACCTTCATTCAGTCTCAGATGGCACCGAACCCCTCATGCCTCAACCTGCTAATGCCCTTTTACACAGGGTCAGTATTGGTGGATGGGAGACAGCAGCCAGGGCCCTGGGTAAAGCCAGCCTTGGCAACTGCACAGTGATTGGATATGGCAGCTACAATTATACCTGCTCCACTTGGGCCATGCCCCAGGAATAATCCAACACCAGTTCCATACCTGTGAAACTGCACAGAGAGAGCATAATGCGGCTTTCCACTGACTCCCAGCTCAAATGGCAACCGGGGCCCAATTTATTGTAGCCCTGTGTTTGCCATGGGAATAGGGGCTTGGATCAGGCAGATATGTTAGACACCCAAAGCCTGGCTCCTTTCAATTTGAACAACACTTGAAATGGAGCTCCCTCTGAAGAACTACTCCAAAAATATTGAGAAAAATGGGCTCACCCAATTCCCTTCGGTATGTGTTTCGTTATTGCTTCTTCACGCGAGGTAGAATTTCAAAATAAGACACAAACAAAGACATTATTCTGTAACACCGAAATGATAAATGAAAATGTCTGACAGCTGTTTTGAGGAGTCCTGTTAAATAGTTTGTTTATCCTGTGTACCTACATCATTTCCTCTGTCAAACAGCCTTTAACTTTGTGAAAATTAATTTGAAAAGCAAAAGGTTGAGTATTCAGGGGTCAATATCCAGCGCTTTTTTGTCCAGGGCATGGCAGTTAAAAGGACTGATGGGAACTGGTCTGGGTCTGGCTTCCTTCAGTGGCTCACGCGATGAGCAGTTCACAAAACTCAATCATAAAGACAAATGGGCTGTTCGCTATGAGCTCAAGCAGGATGTCATTAGAGAAGGATGGAAACTGTGTTGTGTAGTTGCAGTGAGAGCCCTGGGTGGACTCTGCTGGGTGTACGGTGTTCAGACTTGCATGTTGCACTCAGGAAGCATGGACTGATCGTGGATGGTGTGCAACTCAAATTCACCAGAATGACATCAGCAGTAAAACGGATAAATTTCCAGGTCAGGTTGCAAAGATAAAGTATCACATTTGCATCACTCTGAAAGATTTAGAAACTAGTTTTTTTTAATATTGGAAGGATTTGCTGGCATAGGCAGAAAGATGATATTTCTTCCTCTGGGGGAATGAAGGACAGTGGGACCTAACCTTAAAGTTACAGCTAGGCCAGTCCTGCAATCATGTCAGTAAGAACCTCATCATTCAAGGGAGAAGGGGAATCTCTTCCCAAAGAGGGTGTGGATGCTAGAGGCTGATTGGAGCTTTCAAGTCTGCAAGTGAGAGTTTTTTTTATTGAGATAAGGACATGAAGGGATATTGAAATGAGCAGGGTACAACAGATGAGCCAAATCTATTTAACAGATCAGGTCAGAGGGGATAACAGGCCCATTCTTGTTTTCTAATGAGGTACAGGTCCCATAGAAACAGTTGTAGATTATTCTGAATACGGGGCCCCACCTCACAGTGTGAAAAAGGCTGCTCTTTGAACACTGTCAGCTCATTTTCTCCTCCCTCCCAACGAACATTACAATTAAAATAAATATTTTGCCAAATCATTAATAATTCCATCTCCTTTGAACAGGGACAGAATGTCCCGGGGTTAATCGCATTCGTCTGGATAACTACTTCGCCTGAGGGATGTCGATGTGGAAATTCTCAGCAACGACATCATCGCTTGTGTGAAAACAGGCTTTCTACTTCAAGGTGACCCAAAAACACACTTTCTTTACCCCACTTTCTTTTTCTTACCCCCAATCTGTGCTTCCTTTCTCTTTTGAAGGCTGGTAGGATTGCTTTAGAACCTATACTAATCACATGTGGGTTTGCGTTATGACATGATGGAAGTGTTAACCAATGGTGTTTTGGAATGGGGGGGTGGGTGATAGCTGAGGGTTACCGGTTGACAGGATTCTCTGTAAACTGGTAGTTGGCCAATGGGCCTGAGGAGAAAGGCTCATTGAGTTTCTGCTGTTCCTTGGTAATGGGCACAGAGTCCGTCACCGAGGGAAACGAGAGATGGTCATGCTCCAGAATGTTTCGTTCATCCTCGAGCTTCTCTTTCTTCAAGTAGAAGATCCTTTTAAATTCTTTCAGCTTCTGCAGCTCACAGAAGGTTTCCAGGGCAACAAGCACAGCAGTAAGGCCAAACATGAGGTACGCTAGAGAAAGAGCAAGTGAGAGAGACAGGCATGTTAGTTATTTTTAGATACAACTAAGTACGGATGATTGAAACACGACTTGCAATGAAAGTGTTCTTTTCCCTGAAATGCTCGTTAATCACTGTCATGACTCTGGGTCTCAGACTGGATATTCTGCGGGGGGTGGGGGGGCTGCCTCTTACATCTGGAGGCTCAGTGCTCTTCCAGCATCTACCCAAAGCCATGAGTCAGGAGTGTAACACAATGCTCCCCACTTGCCCGGATGAGCACATCTACGACAAGTTCAAATCCACCCAGGAGACAGCCATTTGTTGGATCATGCTGTTAGACTGGCATCACATAGATGGACAGCACAGAAATAGGCCACTCAGCCCTAACTGGTTACAGCCAATTTTCACACAACACAGGAGCCTTAGGCTAATTCCACAAGCCACATCAGCCTTATGATCCTTTCTCCTCCATGTCAAGGCATATCAATTTGTCTCATTCACCCACTATACACTATGTAGAAGCAATAAGCTTACAGGGGTATTTGGAGTATTTAAAATAAACTTTAAAAAAGTGATTAATTCATAACTTCTCCACGATAAAAAAAATCCCTTCTATGAAAACGAGCATGCCCATCATTCGGACTCTTTGAAGTCTTAGTAGCTGAGAACACAAGGCGCTGTGCAAACAAACATTGCGCAAATTGATCAAGATCAAACAGCCAGAGCTGTCAATCAGACAGGGGCTCGGGGGTTTCAGCAATCTAATGAGAATTGGCAAACGGAGATAAGGTTTGTGTGACAGCCTAAACATAGAGACCTGAAGCTCCTGAACCCCAGCTTGTTGACAGCTCTGGCTGCCTGATCTCTGCTATCAATTTTACCTTTTTTGCTACGCCAATTAGATTGAAAGAAGGATGTGCACAGGATGCCCAGAAACAACAGGGCTTGGGTGAATCAGATTGATTTTCCACAATGTGAAAGGGACAGGATGGGCCAAGTGTGTCCCTTAAGTGCTGTCACTTTCTAATTTTATTCATAATCAACTTGCTTTGAATGGATATTTTATTTACACTGCAAAGGGCAACAATGCTTTGGCTGAATGCCATATCAGAAAGACAATACTCGCGAAAGTAGAGCATTGCCTGGGTACTGACCCTCTGACAGTGCAGCACTCCCTCAGTACTGACCCTCTGACAGTGCGGCACTCCCTCAGTACTGACCCTCTGACAGTGCGGCACTCCCTCAGTACTGACCCTCTGACAGTGCAGCACTCCCTCAGTACTGACCCTCTGACAGTGCGGCACTCCCTCAGTACTGACCCTCTGACAGTGTAGCGCTCCCTCAGTACTGACCCTCTGACAGTGCGGCGCTCCCTCAGTACTGACACTCTGACAGTGCGGCACTCCCTCAGTACTGACCCTCTGACAGTACGGCACTCCCTCAGTACTGACCCTCTGACAGTGCAGCACTCCCTCAGTACTGACCCTCTGACAGTGCGGCACTCCCTCAGTACTGACCCTCTGGCAGTGCAGCACTCCCTCAGTACTGACCCTCTGGCAGTGCGGCACTCCCTCAGTACTGACCCTCTGACAGTGCAGCACTCCCTCAGTACTGACCCTCTGGCAGTGCGGCACTCCCTCAGTACTGACCCTCTGACAGTGCGGCACTCCCTCAGTACTGACCCTCTGGCAGTGCAGCACTCCCTCAGTACTGACCCTCTGACAGTGCGGCACTCCCTCAGTACTGACCCTCTGACAGTGCGGCACTCCCTCAGTACTGACCCTCTGACAGTACAGCACTCCCTCAGTACTGACCCTCTGACAGTGCGGCACTCCCTCAGTACTGACCCTCTGACAGTGCGGCACTCCCTCCGTACTGACCCTCTGACAGTACAGCACTCCCTCAGTACCGACCCTCTGGCAGTGAGGCACTCCCTCAGTACTGACCCTCTGACAGTGCAGCACTCCCTCAGTACCGACCCTCTGGCAGTGCGGTGCTCCCTCAGTACTGACCCTCTGACAGTGCGGCACTCCCTCAGTACTGACCCTCTGGCAGTGTGGCACTCCCTCGGTACTGACCCTCTGACAGTGCGGCATTCCCTCAGTACTGACCCTCTGACAGTGCAGCACTGCCTCAGTACTGACGCTCTGACAGTGCGGTGCTCCCTCAGTACGACCCTCTGGCAGTGCGGCACTCCCTCAGTACTGATCCTCTGACAGTGCGGCACTCCCTCAGTACCGACCCTCTGACAGTGCGGCATTCCCTCAGTACTGACCCTCTGACAGTGTGGCACTCCCTCAGTACTGACCCTCTGGCACTGTGGCACTCCCTCAGTACTGACCCTCTGACAGTGTGGCACTCCCTCAGTACTGACCCTCCGACAGTGTGGCACTCCCTCAGTACTGACCCTCCGACAGTGCAGCACTCCCTCAGTACTGACCCTCTGACAGTGTGGCACTCCCTCAGTACTGACCCTCCAACAGTGCAGCACTCCCTCAGTACTGACACTCTGACAGTGCGGCACTTCCTCAGTACCGACCCTCTGACAGTGCGGCACTCCCTCAATACTGACACTTGAACTACGCACGCTCTGGTGCCAATGGTAGCGGGGAGTGAACTCAGCATTTTTGGGGTTGGTGACGGGTCGGTGTTAATTATTGATCCCAGAGAAAATACTAGCTCTTTAAATTGTGGCAGGATCTGGCTGAGACCACCTGCCATACATACTGACCAGTTATTCCGAGCTTGTACAGATCACGGAACTGCTGATGCTGCACCTCACCAGGAACATAGTCTCCCAGGCCAATGGTGCTGAGGGAGATGAAGCAAAAGTAAACGGACTCCAGAAAGTTCCAGTCCTTTTCCAGTGTGGAGAAGATGGCCGCTGGTATGAAGAAGAAGCAGGAGGTGACGATCAGCCCTAGGAGGATGGCGTGGACCAGAGCCACGGTCTGCTCCGCGTAGCCCCAGCGAGTGTGGATGTACTGGACAGGCCGCCTGCTGACATGGACCATGAGCCGCTGGACAATGGAAGTGAGGAACAGCAGTGTAAAGGGAATCCCCATCAGCGAATAGATGATGCAGAAAGCCTTGCCACCATCAGACAGTGGGACCGTGTGACCGTAACCTGCAACAAGAATATTTCATAACTGCAGATGACCATCCAGTCAAGAGGGCAACTGAATCCACCAGAGAGCATCTACTGCTCCCTTAGTTCAACAGTCAACTACTGCCTATGGCTACACCATCTCCCTTTCTCCCACTACTTAATCCCAAGGTGTTGGTCAGGTTTTCCAAAGGCCGGCATCAGGCCTTCCCCCTTCCCTCCACCACCTTGATGGGTACCTGGGGTTCTGAGGCACATGGTGCACCAGGGTCCTCACCCATACAGTCATTGGCAACTCAAGAAAAGAGGCAAAAAAAACCCCAGAGGGGTTTCCTGGCAATGCCATTTACACCCGGGAAAACCCTCAGAGCAAGCACTGCAGCCTGGGAAAGGAGGATGAAGTGGTTCCAACATTTGATTGTTGGAGGATGGGTGTTTTGATTTTGAATGTGTCAGCAATAAATGGTGACGGCCACCATGATAACCAGGACAACTGTGCTGTTCTCAGATGGCCATGTTTGTGCAAGCTGAGCTCTTTCTATATGCTGCAGACATGGGACCATCCAGACAGACCCCTCGAAAATGGCCCCTTTCAGGTGTAGCCGCACTTGCTCACACCTTTCTGTGACCCCTCGACCATCATTCTATGCTGTACCTCTGTAAGACCATAGCCAATTAAGCACTGTCTTTTCCTGTCACACAAAAGTGGATGTGTGCACAGCAACATCCCGCAAACACCAACCTGTTTGGGGAAGTGTTGGCCAGATCACCTTGTAATCAACTCCTCTGGTCTCCTTTGAACTACTGGGAAAGGAAGAAGAGCAAATCTCGGTTCAACTCTTCACCTGGGAGATGGCATCGCTGACAGTATGGCACTCCAGCCAAACTACGCTCGGGTTTCTGAAAGGTGACTTGGACCCCGTGACCTTTCACCCAGAGGGCAGAGAAGTGTGGCCAACGAGTGCAGGAAATGGCAGCAGGGAGTGGGATAATTGTCTAAGTTGATTCTAGTGACCTTAGCTCTATTAAGGCATCAATCCCACTCCAACAGTATGCCAACACACACGGTCTCTGATCGACACAGAACTGTGCCTACACCACTCCAGCTGCGTACATCTTCGTCCAAGAAAACTCCATCAGAATAAAATGAGCCCTCCATCTTATCAGTATTTACATTTAGGACAATTACAGTTTTGAGCCAATAATGTCATCTTAATGAGTGTACTACCAGAACAGAGGAATATCCACTACTCGTTCATACCAAGGTCCAGCAACAACTCCCATCACCCGTGTTTTCAGTTCCCTTCACAGCCCATCTCTCTCTATCTGTAATCCTCACTTATCTATAACCCGTTCTGGTTCCACAGACTTCCGAAATCTTTGTGCTCGTAGAATTCCGGCCTCCTCTTTATCCCAAGTTTAATTGCTACAGATTGAGGGTTATAAAGTCAAGAAGGGGATAGATAAGGTGAATAGCAAAGATCTTTTCCCCAGGGTAGGGGGGTTCTAAACTAGGGGGCATATTTTTAAGGAGAGGGGAGAAAGATTTAAAAGGGACCTAAGGGAAAACTTCTACACATTGAGGATGGTTTGTATGTGGCATGAACTGCCAGGGGAAGTGGTACAGGCAGGTACAGTTACAACATTTAAATGAGATTTGGATAGGTACATGGATAGGAAAGGTTTAGAGGGATAAGGGCCAAACATAGGCAAGTGGGACTAATTTAGTTCAGGAACATGGTCTATTTCCATGCTGTATGACTCTATTAGCAAACCTGCTGCAATGCTTATTGTGATGTGAAGATTGAGCTGGAGTTACTAAACGGACTGACTGATGTGGACTCCAGGCTGATTGTTCTGTTCCATCCTTGGGGAGTAATGTGTTGTCTGAGGTACTGTCTGTGACAGTGGGCTCATATGCCCTCTGAGGTAGCTGGAAACCAGTCTATTCTCCCTACTAGGTGTCCTGGCCAATGTTTCACTGGCAGCAGTCCATCTTGTAATAAACCCGTTTGTGCCACGGTGATCAACTATGTTAGGCATCACCTATCGCGGCTGAGGAGACACTGCCCCCACCTCCATCCCAACTCAGACATGGTAACCTCCACTGCAAGGAAGACAGTGGGGTGAAAAATGTACAATTTGTTGGTCTCTCTTTTCTCTAGACCTCTTCTTGGCCAGCTGAGTATTTTTCTTTCTGTTTGCCTTTACTCATACCCTTCCAAACAGTCAACATTTTGAGCTCACTGTCAGCAACATATGCCTTCTGGCTTTCAGTGCCCATGTCCCCAGTTGTCATTTCTCAATTACAGATGTGGCTGTAACAGAAGTATGGATGCCAGGATTATGACCTATAAACAGCTCACTGAACAAGGATTCTTTGGGTGTGACATCTTACAATACGACATCTTATCCAGCTGAAGGACGTCACTGAGCCAGTACTTGGTTGCTTGCTTTGTAATGAGTGTATGCTGATGGAATTAATGATTGGAGTTAGAGACTTTGCAACGCTAAGAGTTTGCCAAACAGATAAGTCTGAGACAACACAGGTGGAGTCTGTTCAGCCTTTCCTCTTATTTAGCATACCTTATCTAGGCTTCACTACTGTTAAGGAATACATTGAGTGCACAGGCTTGGTGGACTCAAACTTGGTGTTCTGAGTCAACTTGCTGCTGTTCCACACTCTCAGTCAACTTGAACAACTGCTGCTTTTGTGAAATGTGTTGATTTCAGCATCAATTGACAGATCGCTAGTGATTGCAGAACCTAGATATGTGAAGCTATCATAGATAACATCCAATGTCACATTGTCAATGCTGATAGACAGTGATATAGCAGCATCCCAGACATTCACCTTCCCGAGGCTGATGATGACACCAAAATCTTTACGGTTGAGAGAATCTGCCCGTTTGCCACTGCCCGCATCAGTGTATCACAATACTCTGAGGGCTTGGTCCATCTTTGTTCTGGACTTCGGGTGAGCAAGACTGAATAGCTGTCTGTCCTCTCTAGCTCACTGGGAATCTCATGAATCTCGAAGGATTCCAGTGCTCTGAAACCCATCATGTTTTGTGGACAGAGGAGATCACATTGAGCAACTTCAGCATGCAGCCAATTTCCTCGACAACTTGTGTAGGCCACCTTTATCCCTCAGCCCTCACCACAGAAACAGTTTCTCTCAGTGCAGTTTGTGTGAGTTTGCTGCATGTAAATTGGCTGCTATGTTTCCAACTTTACCACAGTGACTCCACATCACATAGAGGACTTCATTGGCTGTAAAGTACTTTCGGGTATCCTGAGGTAATGAAAGATGCTATATAAATTCACTTCCTGAACTTGTGTGACTAACAGTCTGAGTAGGTAATGCCAGCAGTGTATTGTATGTTAATAAAATGTGAGGCTGGATGAACACAGCAGGCCAAGCAGCATCTCAGGAGCACAAAAGCTGACGTTTCGGGCCTAGACCCTTCATCAGAGAGGGGGATGGGGAGAGGGAACTGGAATAAATAGGGAGAGAGGGGGAGGCGGACCGAAGATGGAGAGTAAAGAAGATAGGTGGAGAGAGTATAGGTGGGGAGGTAGGGAGGGGATAGGTCAGTCCAGGGAAGACGGACAGGTCAAGGAGGTTGGATGAGGTTAGTAGGTAGCTGGGGGTGCGGCTTGGGGTGGGAGGAAGGGATGGGTGAGAGGAAGAGCCGGTTAGGGAGGCAGAGACAGGTTGGACTGGTTTTGGGATGCAGTGGGTGGGGGGGAAGAGCTGGGCTGGTTGTGTGGTGCAGTGGGGGGAGGGGACGAACTAGGCTGGTTTAGGGATGCAGTAGGGGAAGGGGAGATTTTGAAACTGGTGAAGTCCACATTGATACCATGTGGCTGCAGGGTTCCCAGGCGGAATATGAGTTGCTGTTCCTGCAACCTTCGGGTGGCATCATTGTGGCAGTGCAGGAGGCCCATGATGGACATGTCATCTAGAGAATGGGAGGGGGAGTGGAAATGGTTTGCAACTGGGAGGTGCAGTTGTCTGTTGCGAACTGAGCGGAGGTGTTGTGCAAAGCGGTCCCCAAGCCTCCGCTTGGTTTCCCCAATGTAGAGGGAGGGGATGGAAAAATGTCTTGGGTGGTGCCGGATACAACGCATCATCCTCCGACACTTCCGCCTACCACCCAAGACATTTTTCCATCCCCTCCACTGTCTGCTTTCCGGAGAGACCACTCTCTCCCTGACTCCCTTGTTCGCTCCACACTGCCCTCCAACCCCACCACACCTGGCACCTTCCCCTGCAACTGCAGGAAATGCTACACTTGTCCCCACACCTCCTCCCTCACCCCTATCCCAGGCCCCAGGATGACATTCCACATTAAGCAGAGGTTCACCTGCACATCTGCCAATGTCGTATACTGCATCCACTGTACCCGGTGCGGCTTCCTCTACATTGGGGAAACCAAGCGGAGGCTTGGGGACCGCTTTGCACAACACCTCCGCTCAGTTCGCAACAGACAACTGCACCTCCCAGTTGCAAACCATTTCCACTCCCCCTCCCATTCTCTAGATGACATGTCCATCATGGGCCTCCTGCACTGCCACAATGATGCCACCCGAAGGTTGCAGGAACAGCAACTCATATTCCGCCTGGGAACCCTGCAGCCACATGGTATCAATGTGGACTTCACCAGTTTCAAAATCTCCCCTTCCCCTACTGCATCCCTAAACCAGCCTAGTTCGTCCCCTCCCCCCACTGCACCACACAACCAGCCCAGCTCTTCCCCCCCACCCACTGCATCCCAAAACCAGTCCAACCTGTCTCTGCCTCCCTAACCGGCTCTTCCTCTCACCCATCCCTTCCTCCCACCCCAAGCCGCACCCCCAGCTACCTACTAACCTCATCCCACCTCCTTGACCTGTCCGTCTTCCCTGGACTGACCTATCCCCTCCCTACCGCCCCACCTATACTCTCTCCACCTATCTTCTTTACTCTCCATCTTCGGTCCGCCTCCCCCTCTCTCCCTATTTATTCCAGTTCCCTCTCCCCATCCCCCTCTCTGATGAAGGGTCTAGGCCCGAAACGTCAGCTTTTGTGCTCCTGAGATGCTGCTTGGCCTGCTGTGTTCATCCAGCCTCACATTTTATTATCTTGGAATTCTCCAGCATCTGCAGTTCCCATTATCTCAGTGTATTGTATGTTACTATTTCTGGCTTCAAAGACTATGCTGACCCGTTGGACAGACTACAACCTTATAAATAATTCATTGGCTTTGAAGAGCACTGGGTCATCACAAGGTCGGCCAAGGAACAATATATGTACAAGTTTGTGCTTGATAGGCGGCCAGTTACAGAGTGCCAAATCTGACTGAAGGTCAGAAACATGGAGAGACTCAACTATTGGCTCTAAACTTGAAAGGTCTCAGCAGCAAAGTAGAAAATGGCCAGTTCTTTACCTAGTAATCACGTACAGCTTTAAAAATACACGACGATGAAACTAAATGGGAGCCTGTATGAGTAAAATGTCTTGATCAATCTCAGGGGAGACAGAGGGGTAAAGGAGGAGGATGAAGGCTGCGGGAAGGGGATTTGTGGAGAAGGAGGCATTGGGATTGGAAGGGGATAATTGTGAGTGAGATAAAGGAAAGGTGGGTTCCAAGCTCTGATTCCAGAGAATCCATGATCTGTTTGATTTATGATATGTTTGGATTGTACTTGTCTTACACAGAGGGTTGAAAGTGATTGTGTGGCGAGAATGTTGAGGAAGGGCAGAATATGATCTCTGGAGAAGGCCTGGAATGGGTGAGGGGGAAATGGGCACCTATAATCTCCTTGCCCTCTCCCTCCTCAAAAGATAGCAAAGGGTAAACACCCAGGGCAGGGTGAGCAGGACACTTTCATTTGTGTTTCCATAACCTCTGCCCATTCCTTGGTGCCTTGAACAAAATCTGCATTTTTGTTCACTCGCTGTGTGTGGGATCTTGCTGTGCACAGACAGCCTGTTGTGTATTCCTGACACAAAAAGTGGAGAAAGGATGTGACTCCAGAGTGATCCACTCACTTCAGGGGCGATGGAGTGTAATCGGGTGGGTGAATTGATGGAGGAGTGCCAATGTTGAATGACATCAGAGGATGAGTGCCAGGGAATCGAGGGCGAATGACAAAGGTCTTTTCTCTAGCGCGCTGCGGTGGTGGGGGCGGGGGGGGATCAAAACTACGGGGCATACTTTTAAGGTCAGAGGAGGAATACTGAAAAAGACATGAGGGGTAACTTTGTTTCCACACAGAGTGGTTCACATGTGGAATAAACTTCCAGATAAAGCGCTGGATGCGGGTAGAGGTAGAACGTTGAAAAGTCATTTGGATAAGTACACGAACAGAAAATGTTTGGAGGGATATGGGCCAAACACAAGCAGGTGGGAGTGGTTTAGTTTGGGATTTTTTTCGGTGCATACTGTTTGGACCGAAGTGTCTGCTTCTGTGCTGTACGACTCTACAAGCAGCTTCTCTATCGAGAAAAACAGCCACGCCCTACTGAACATTGGCTGATGCACAGGTCAACAGGTGTGACAGGATTTTCTGGAAGAATGATTTAAACAATGAGGAAAGGTTTATTCACCGTCAGCTAATGATGTAAGGAAGGCAGAAGTAAAAATGACATTACAACATGCGCACCAGGAATATCTCTATGTACGTAAATATTTACACATGTACGTGTTCACAGAGTCCATTCAAATAGAACATAGAACATAGAGCATTACAGCACAGTACAGGCCCTTCGGCCCTCGATGTTGTGCCGACCTGTCATACCGATCTGAAGCCCATCTAACCTACACTATTCCATGTACGTCCATATGCTTATCCAATGACGACTTAAATGTACTTAAAGTTGGCGAATCTACTACCGTTGCAGGCAAAGCGTTCCATAAATAGGTGTGTGTTTGTACATTTGTGTCTTTGTGAGTGTGTGCACATGCCTGTACATCTGTGCCAACACGTGTTGGTCTGCGCTTTCTGAACAGTTTTGTGTAAAATTCTTGAATTAACACATAATCGGGTTAAAGATTGGGAATCAGCCCAGACCAAAGCTTGCTCTCTACATGTTTAATGGTTCAACTGCTCTATATTGGATAATGCTTGTCTGTTTCCTGTGTAGATATAAACTCAAAGAAAAATCAACAAACTGGAGAAAGAGTTGAACGCTCGACTTGAAGCAAGGAGGAGGTATTTTAAAGCATTGTGAATAAAGCTGTTGCATACATAGAAATTAGTGTCATTTCTGCGAAGATCTAAAGTAGATAATATACAACACACTGCCCTCTCTCTCTCTCAGACAAAGTGAAGGATGCCAGGAGTCATTCTGCCCACAGTGTCCTCATTCACCAGTGCCTTCTTCATACTGCAGATGCTGGAGGGTGTCTGATAAATTTCTGAAGAAGGGTCTAGACCCAAAACATCAGCTTTCCTGCTCCTCCGACGCTGCTTGGCCTGATGTGTTCATCCAGCTCTACACCCTGTTATCCCCTTCTTTATACCATCTTGTTTATTAAATGAGGAAATATTATTGGAGTTTTGAAGAAAAGTCACCTGACCCGAAATGTTAACTGTGATTTCTCTCCACAGATGCTGCAAGACCTGTTGAGTATTTCCAGCAATTTCTGTTTCGAATATCATTGGGGTTGACAGCTCACTGCAGAGTGACTGAACCATATCTCAGACCATCAAAGCACTTGCCCTTATATAATGCCTTTGAGGACCCTTGGGATTTCCAAAGCACTGTGCAGCCAAATACAGTATTGGTGACGAATAGTCACTTGTACTGATGTAGGAAATGGGCTGGAACAGCCTCCACATGTCCTCAATGTTTCTGGGCTCCGATGTGATGTAAATATTAAAATGTAATTGCAAATTGCAAAGTAAAAATTCATTAGAAGTATAGTTCTGGAGAGCTTTATCCAGAGGCAGAAACTGCACTGAATGAAGTGCAATCATCATCATCAGTGTGTTTGTAACCCTCTGGAAAGTGATTTGGGAAATGAGAAGTTGCTGATGTTAAAGGGCATGCCCTCATACAGCACAATCTGCAACAACCTGATCGGCACGATGGCTGGGAGAGACTTGATGGGCCGAATGAACTGTGTCTATTCTAGAACATTCCACAGTCTAGAGCACTATGTATCTCTCCTTGGTATTATGGGACAGTAGTCAGAGCATGATTGGAATAGACAAGAAGACAACTGGAGCAGAACAGAGTTTATAGGGTTAATCCAGATTGATACCAGGGCTTAAAGGGTTAAATAATACTGAAGTGGTGAATGTCCAAGTGCAGCAAGGCCTGGACAGCATTCAGGCTTGGGCTGATAAATGGCAACATCACCTGTACCACTCATGTACCAGACAATGACCATCTCCACCAAAACAGTTCAACCACTGTCCCTTGACATTCAATGGCATCAACACCACTGAATCCCCCACTACCAACACCCTGGGGATTAGCATTGGCCGGAAACTGCATCCACAAACATTCAATATATCCAGCACCTGAAACACCTACCCCCTCCATCATCAACAACATGCACTGTGGCAACTCAAGATTTCTTAGATATGGACCCCCTGCCATGGGCTGCAGATACATGGGAACATCCCTCACTTATTGGTTAAAGGACAAATATTGGTGGGATATCAGGAGAACTCCCTTCGGCCTCTTCAAAATTATGACATCCAGCTGATTCGTGCAAGTTGTGCAAAGTAAGATCCCACAGTGTGATAAGGATGAGATCATCTATTTTAATAATGTTGATTGAGAGATAAGTATCAGCCCAGAACACCAGGAGAACGTCCTTGTGCTTTGCAAATTCTGTTATGAGTTTTTTTTTACATTCACTCGTGGGTTCCAATGTACTGTCTCCATCAACAGCTAGCAGCTGAGCACTGCTGTGGATGTGTCTGCCTAGAAACCAGACATGAACCCACAACATTCTTACTGACAGACATGGATATGGCAGACAGACAACAGCATGAGACAAGAAGACATAGGAGAAACAGAAGCAGGCCAATCAGCCCATCACAACAGCTGCCCCATTTAATGAGATCATGGCTAACAGTATGGAAGGCAATTTGACCCAATATCTGGGTTCATGCTCTCTCTCTGCTTTAAGTTGAGGAGTATCATAGGAGATCTGTAATAGTCAAATGGTAATGAAAAGGAATGATAATGAGTTTATAATTTCAAAAGAGATATTGAAAGGAAGGCAACAACTAACTTCATTTGTATAGCAACTTTAACAGAGCAAAAATGCTCCCAAGCACAATATAGAATTGTTATCAGACAAAAACCGAATTTGAGCACTATAAAGAGGTGTCCTAATACTTGATGCAAGAGATTAGTTTTTTTAAGGGCCATCTCAAAGCAGGAGAGGAGCACAGACAGGTCTAGGAAGAAAATTCCTGAGCTTAGGGACTTGACAGCTGAAGGGTGAACACTGAGGATGTTCAACAAGCCAGACTCAGAGGAGGTGGGGGGGGGGGGATATCACTGAGGGCTGCAGGGCTAGAGGAGGTTAGACACAGATGTTGTCCTGGCCCTTCTGATTCCCAATCAATCCTACCCTGGATGCAACATGCTGCAGCTTCCCCGAATGAATTTCTAGCGGCTCTGCATGTGACTGCCAGAAGGAAAAAGCAGTAAAACTCGGGAATGAGGCAAACTGGTCTGACCAGTCTTGTATATTGGAATTCTAGTAGGAGCAGTGCATTCGCTTCCCAATCCAGGTTTCCCACTGCCCATTACATGAGGAATTATTTCAATCCAGCAACAGGATGGGGTCAGGCAGGGAATGGGCCTCGAGGGTTGCTATTTGGATGTATTCCTGAAGGTTTGATCTTTCTGCCTCCACATTCCCCATCTCCACATTCTCTCGGCACTGGTTACCCAAACCAGCTACCCTGGAAGTGTTTAACCATTCGGAAAGTGGACAAGTTCTTAAACACCTGATTGGACTAATCTTAACTGTGAGAAGGTGGTGCTGTGATGGTAATGCAACTAAACTGGCAATCCAGAGTCCCAGGGTAAACTTCTGCGTGTAGAGGTTCAACTCACGCATGGAAGAAATAAATGTAAACATATGGAATAAAGAGCCACCCTAATGGTAATTGTTGTAAAATCCCATTTGGTTCACGGATGCTGTTTAAGGACGGGAGATTTCCTTCCTCACCCAGCCTGGCCTATATGTGACTCCAGACCTAAATGCAATGTGGCTGACACCTGACTCGATACCCAGACATAGGCAATAAATGCTTACATCCCATGAATGAATCAAAAACTGTCCCTAATACTTCAAATGAACAATGAAGTAAATCAAAGAAAGCTTCTTAAAAATCATGAGCCGTTCCTTTAATAGTCCTGAAGACTCCTCGCCAATTGGCAATCTCTGGGAATGGCTGAGGGCATGATTGGCATGAATGAGGGATTGACAGAATCACTTAGATGTTGCAAAGCTCACAGGTGGCAGCTGTGGGGCTTTTCTGAGAAATCGTCATTTTATTGAGGGGTTTGTGTAACGGGCATTTTTTATAGTTACAAAGTCAAATATGTCTCTATCCATTCTATACTAAGAGATTGCTTGCAATGATTAGGAAATGCGCCCATTTCATCTGCAATATCCCACAGGACATTCCCTCATTCCTGCTTGATTCAGGCAGTAACTAGAAAAGAGATATTGTAAATGGAGCTCCAGGGGTTAAGATGATCTGGGACCAGACTCCAACAGGTGGAGGAGGAGTCATACTCCAGTGATTTACAGCATAACGAGATTCCCTGGACAGTGGTAAGGCAGGCTGTCTAGTTACAGGAGATGACCAGTCTAGGAGTGTTCCAGTAAGTGAGTGGCCAGTCTGTGGGACAAGCTGTCCAGGGAGATGCTGGCAGAAGTTCATGTTGATTCATTCAAGTGTAAGTTCTGTGGATTTCTGAAAGTGGATCCCAAAGTGATGTGAATGTGTTTGGTAAAGCACGGGATGTAGTCCATGTTTGGGAGGAATAAGTGACTTTGAATCTCTGGAATCCTAAGCTGTTCATCGCTGGGGATTTCCTCAGCCCCTGTCCAGTCTATTAGGAACACACTGACACACAGTGATCACCGTGACTGGTCACAGAATGGTGTGATTATCAGATAGTAGCTGTAGATGGTGGAGGAAACACTCTGGTCTGTTTTTATCTGACAGGACCCTGCCATGTGTGAGATAGAGCTGGAATGCTAAGATACCCAAAGAATTGTGTAAGAATTCATTAATAAGAATTAATTAATAAGAAGAAGGGACTCTGCACCTGAAATATTAACCCTGTTTTTTCTCCACAGATGCTGCCTGACCTGCTAGTTTTCCTAGCAATTTCTGATTTTGATTCTGGTCTCCAGCATAGTTCTTTGGTATTTTGTTAAGAGTCAATTATTTTGTTATATCGCTGTGAAATGGGTTGTTAATCTGTTTGGAGCTGAGTTTTAGTGCTCAGTTAATGTTCTTGGTACAAAAACAACATTGACCGTGTTGCTGTCTTGGCAGTGAGGTCTCTTCATTCTGAAATAACTTGGGACTTACACCTCACGGAGTAACTTGCAGCCAATGAAGGTGTTTAAAACGGAGTCACTTTTGCAGTCGAGGAAAGCCAGCAGCCAATTCGGACACAGTGAGAGCCCAGCAACTGCATTAAGACAATGAGTAGCCAATCCTCTTTGCATTCAAAATTCAATATAGGCCAGGACATTGGGAAGCGCTCTGCTGCTCTTCCAGAAAATGCCGGCTGCGGGATCGTGTCTGTCCACTGAGATAGTAAACAGGGCGGCAGTTTAGTGTTTCCTCCAAAACACAGCACCTCTGACAGTGCAGCACTCCCTTGGTACTACATGAGGACAGTCAGCCTGAATGAAATGTTGAAACCTCGCTGACACCATTCGACAAAGGTGGTGCAGTTTGTCCTAATGTTTTGTCCATTCACCAACCTCAGTGGGTCATTCAGCTGTGCTGGTAGTGGGCTGTTGTGCCCAAAACGGTGGGAGCCATTCAACTCCATTGGAAAAAGCACCTAGCTTAGCAGTCAATCGTTCGAGTACCCCTTTGGACATAGGAGCATGTTCATTAAAGGAAGGTTTCCTGGTCTCTGAGAGTGGATAGAATTAAATTCAATTCGGTACGGCTGGAGCTTGGACTCAGTCAATACTGAGATCCAGCTAAGATAGGTCAGTTCAGTTTCTCTGCATTATGTCTGCCCCTTTGACAGGATTGAAGAACATGGGGAGAGGAGACAGAGTTGCTGCTGAACAAGGTTAAGACTAATTCCTTACCTCTGAAGCACCCAGAAGACATAAGGAGCTCCTTCACTCATTATCCTTTCAGCTCAAAGCTTCTCGTTTTGACAACCTGACAGTGTGTGCTGTGGTGTTTGTTAATTCTCAGGTGCCCCACTGCTCTCGCACAATGAATGACTGCAGCAGCTCCAACGAGATGTGAATGAATGAGCCTCTCACTCAGCAGGGGAGCTGCTGAAAATAGGTCGATATCACAGGCTGCTGTCAAACTGCAACAAATCACTGACTTGGCCCAGCACACACCTCATGGGATCGAGTTCACCTAAACAGGCTTTTCAATTGAGCAAGACAGGACAGAAGAGCATGCATTGATCCCACCCCAGTGTATCCTAAAGCGTATCACAGCTGATGAAAGTTAATGAAATGTGAGGCTGGATGAACACAGCAGGCCCAGCAGCATCTCAGGAGCACAAAAGCTGACGTTTCGGGCCTAGACCCTTTATCAGAGAGGGGGATGGGGTGAGGGTTCTGGGATAAATAGGGAGAGAGGGGGAGGCAGACCGATGATGGAGAGAAAAGAAGATAGGTGGAGAGGAGAGTATAGGTGGGGAGGTAGGAACGGGATAGGTCAGTCCAGGGAAGACGAACAGGTCAAGGAGGTGGGATGAGGTTAGTAGGTAGGAGATGGAGGTGCGGCTTGGAGTGGGAGGAAGGGATGGGTGAGAGGAAGAACAGGTTAGGGAGGCAGAGACAGGTTGGACTGGTTTTGGGATGCAGTGGGTGGAGGGGAAGAGCTGGGCTGGTTGTGTGGTGCAGTGGGGGGAGGGGACGAACTGGACTGGTTTTGGGATGCGGTGGGGGAAGGGGAGATTTTGAAGGTGGTGATGTCCACATTGATACCATTGGGCTGCAGAGTTCCCAAGCGGAATATAAGTTGCTGTTCCTGCAACCTTCGGGTGGCATCATTGTGGCACTGCAGGAGGCCCATGATGGACATGTCATCTAAAGAATGGGAAGGGGAGTGGAAATGGTTTGCGACTGGGAGGTGCAGTTGTTCATTGCGAATCGAGCGGAGGTGTTCTGCAAAGCGGTCCCCAAGCCTCCGCTTGGTTTCCCCAATGTACAGGAAGCCAAACCAGGTACAGTGGATGCAGTATACCACATTGGCAGATATGCAGGTAAACCTCTGCTTAATGTGGAAAGTCATCTTGGGGACTGGGATAGGGGTGAGGGAGGAGGTGTGGGGGCAAGTGTAGCGTTTCCTGCGGTTGCAGGGTATGGTGCCGGGTATGGTGGGGTTGGAGGGCAGTGTGGAGCGAACAAGGGAGTCACGCAGAGAGTGGTCTCTCCAGAAAGCCGACAGGGGTGGGGATGGAAAAATGTCTTGGGTGGTGGGATCGGATTGTAGATGGCGGAAGTGTCGGAGGATGATGCGTTGTATCTGGAGGTTGGTGGGGTGGTGTGTGAGAACGAGGGGGATCCTCTTTAGGCGGTTGTGGCGGGCTGTGAGGGATGTGTTGCGGGAAATGCGGGAGACGCGGTCAAGGGCGTTCTCGACCACTGTGGGGGGAAAGTTGCGGTCCTTGAAGAACTCGGACATCTGGGATGTGCGGGAGTGGAATGCCTCATCGTGGGAGCAGATGCGGCGGAGGCGGAGGAATTGGGAATAGGGGATGGAATTTTTGCAGGAGGGTGGGTGGGAGGAGGTGTATTCTAGGTAGCTGTGGGAGTCGGTGGGCTTGAAATGGACATCAGTTACAAGCTGGTTGCCTGAGATGGAGACTGAGAGATCCAGGAAGGTGAGGGATGTGCTGGAGATGGCCCAGGTGAACTGAAGGTTGGGGTGGAAGGTGTTGGTGAAGTGGATGAACTGTTCGAGCTCCTCTGGGGAGCAAGAGGCGGCGCCGATACAGTCATCAATGTAAAGGAGGAAGAGGTGGGGTTTGGGGCCTGTGTAGGTGCGGAAGAGGGACTGTTCCACGTAACCTACAAAGACCCGCATGGGCCCCAGCTATGCCTGCCTCTTTGTAGGTTACGTGGAACAGTCCCTCTTCCGCACCTACACAGGCCCCAAACCCCACCTCTTCCTCCATTACATTGATGACTGTATCGGCGCCGCCTCTTGCTCCCCAGAGGAGCTCGAACAGTTCATCCACTTCACCAACACCTTCCACCCCAACCTTCAGTTCACCTGTGCCATCTCCAGCACATCCCTCACCTTGCTGGATCTCTCAGTCTCCATCTCAGGCAACCAGCTTGTAACTGATGTCCATTTCAAGCCCACCGACTCCCACAGCTAACTAGAATACACCTCCTCCTACCCACCCTCCTGCAAAAATTCCATCCCCTATTCCCAATTCCTCCGCCTCCGCCGCATCTGCTCCCACGATGAGGCATTCCACTCCCGCACATCCCAGATGTCCGAGTTCTTCAAGGACCGCACCTTTCTCCACACAGTGATCGAGAAGGCCCTTGACCGCGTCTCCCGCATTTACCGCAACACATCCCTCACAGCCCGCCACAACTGCCCAAAGAGGATCCCCCTCGTTCTCACACACCACCCCACCAACCTCCAGATACAACGCATCATCCTCCGACACTTCCGCCATCTACAATCCGACCCCACCACCCAAGACATTTTTCCATCCCCACCCCTGTCGGCTTTCTGGAGAGACCACTCTCTGCGTGACTCCCTTGTTCGCTCCACACTGCCCTCCAACCCCACCACACCCGGCACCTTCCCCTGCAACCGCAGGAAATGCTACACTTGCCCCCACACCTCCTCCCTCACCCCTATCCCAGGCCCCAAGATGACTTTCCACATTAAGCAGAGGTTCACCTGCATATCTGCCAATGTGGTATACTGCATCCACTGTACCTGGTTTGGCTTCCTCTACATTGGGGAAACCAAGCGGAGGCTTGGGGACCGCTTTGCACAACACCTCCGCTCGGTTCGCAATGAACAACTGCACCTCCCAGTCGCAAACCATTTCCACTCCCCCTCCCATTCTTTAGATGACATGTCCATCATGGGCCTCCTGCAGTGCCACAATGATGCCACCCGAAGGTTGCAGGAACAGCAACTTATATTCCGCTTGGGAACTCTGCAGCCCAATGGTATCAATGTGGACATCACCAGCTTCAAAATCTCCCCTTCCCCCACCGTATCCCAAAACCAGCCCAGTTCGTCCCCTCCCCCCACTGCACCACACAACCAGCCCAGCTCTTCCCCTCCACCCACTGCATCCCAAAACCAGTCCAACCTGTCTCTGCCTCCCTAACCTGTTCTTCCTCTCACCCATCCCTTCCTCCCACTCCAAGCCGCACCTCCATCTCCTACCTACTAACCTCATCCCACCTCCTTGACCTGTCCGTCTTCCCTGGATTGACCTATCCCCTCCCTACCTCCCCACCTATACTCTCCTCTCCACCTATCTTCTTTTCTCTCCATCATTGGTCTGCCTCCCCCTCTCTCCCTATTTATTCCAGAACCCTCACCCCATCCCCCTCTCTGATGAAGGGTCTAGGCCCGAAACGTCTGCTTTTGTGCTCCTGAGATGCTGCTGGGCCTGCTGTGTTCATCCAGCCTCATATTTCATTATCTTGGATTCTCCAGAATCTGCAGTTCCCATTATCAAAGCTAATGAAGTACTTTTTAAAAAAAATGCATGATCAATGTAGGAAATGTGGAACCCAATATACACACAGCAAGCTCTTAAAAACAGCAGTGATGTAATGGCTGGATAATGCAGAAGGCATGGCGGCTCAGTGGATAGCACTGCCGTTTCACTGCACCAGGGACCCAGGTAATGTTTGCACATTCTCCCTGTGTCGTTCTGGGTTTCTGCTGGGTGCTCTGGTTTTCTCCCACACTGTCAGATGTGCAGGTTAGGTGGATTGGTCATGGTAAGTGGCTCATAGTGTGCAGGTTGGGTGCATTAGCCATGGGAAATGCAGGGATTCGTGGACAGGGTAGGTGGATGGGTCTTGGTGCGATTTGCTTTGGAGGGTTGGTGTGGATGTGTTGGGCCAAATGGCTGCTTCCTGACTGGAAGGATTTGCAGATTTGATTGAAGAATAAATACTGGTCAGGACACCAAGGTGAGCTGCTCCTCTCCAAACAAGGGTCCTGTTATCTTTCTCCCGAGGGGGCAGATGTATCTTCTGTTGTAACGTCATAGAAATGAGGAACAGCTGATAGTGTGGCACTCCCTCAGTACTGACCCTCTGACAATGCTGCACTCCCTCAGTGCTGACCCTCCGACAGTTCAGCACTCCCTCAGTACTGACCCTCTGACAGTGCGGCACTCCCTCAGTACTGACCCTCTGACAGTGTAGCGCTCCCTCAGTATTGACCCTCTGACAGTGCGGCATTCCCTCAGTACTGACCCTCTGACAGTGCGGCACTCCCTCAGTACTGACCCTCTGACAGTACGGCATTCCCTCAAGACTGACCCTCTGACAGTGCGGCACTCCCTCAGTACTGACCCTATGACAGTGCGGCACTCCCTCAGCACTGACCCTCTGACAGAACGGCACTCCCTCAGTACTGACCCTCTGACAGTGCGGCATTCCCTCAGTACTGACCCTCTGACAGTGCGGCATTCCCTCAATACTGACCCTCTGGCAGTGTGGCACTCCCTCAGCACTGACCCTCTGACAGTGCGGCATTCCCTCAGTACTGACCCTCTGACAGTGCGGCATTCCCTCAGCACTGACCCTCTGACAGAACGGCACTCCCTCAGTACTGACCCTCTGACAGTGCGGCACTCCCTCAGCACTGACCCTCTGACAGTGTGGCCCTCCCTCAGTACTAACCTTCTGACAGTGCGGCACTCCCTCAGTACTGATCTTCTGACAGTGTGGCCCTCCCTCAGTACTGACCCTCTGACAGTGTGGCCCTCCCTCAGTACTGACTCTCTGACCCTGTATCACTTCTTTGGAGCTGAAGTCAACATGAAATTTATCTTCACATCTCTGGAGAGGGAGTTCAACCTACTCCGTTCAGACTGAAGACGCTGGGAGGATAATCTCAACGGTTTGGAAAATGACACAGGGTAACCTGCCTGCCAGAATAGTTTTGTTTTTGCTGACATTAAAAGGTTGTGGTCAGTGGAATGGTGAAGATTTCTGGTGTGACGTGTAAAGCAGTCTCAACCCATTCTGTCCCGGTTTCATGTTTCTCTGTCTCATATTTAGCAGGTCTTTGCCGTCAACTGTTTCTCTGCTTCAACTGGGTCACACGTTGATATACACACATCTACTGGAATCACACACTGGCCCACAGCACTACATCACACTGTATCAGGGCATCTCCCGCCAGAGATAGTGGAGAGGGAGAGGGCGAGCGGGAGAGAGGTGCTGGTAATGGATCATCAGTCTCCCTACCATCCCATAACGAAGAAGCTGGACGTGCAGCAGGGATGTGAAGGGTCAGATGGAGAGAGAGGGGCAGAGTGAAGGAGTAAAGATGAGAGGGAGAGATTAACTAAGGAGAGGACAAGGCCCACAGCCAGCTGAGGCAGTTAGAATGTCACTCAAATGGCAGTTTGACCTGAAAAACTATCTGTTTCAAACTGATTCCCAAACAGTATTTTAGATGTCCCTTGTGAGTTTGTTTATGGCTTCCCTGAGCAGGATGGCGGACAGACAGTGGTATTCTGTTCACAGGCTGAAGGATACAGTCTGTTCCCTCTCCCTTAGCCCTGCTCTTTGGTAATCTCACAGAACAATCAGAAACACCCCAAACACTTCACCACTCACTTTGCAACCCTCAAAGATCAGCTCGCCTGCTTCCAGACCAACAGCAGCTTCCGGACACATCTAACACTCTCATTCTTGTTTCCATGAATGATGTCTCTAGTGTGACTTTCCAAAGTGGGCCCCAGGACCAAAAGGAAGCTTGTAATTGTGAGCTCTCCAATTCCCAGGCAGCAATGGTCTCAGTGGAGCTCTGGGAAAGTTATAAGGTCAGACCTCCTGCTGCAACAGAGTGTAGAACCCCTTCTCACAGCATCCTCACTTCCTCCCACCTTCCCTCTCTCTATCACCTCCTCCGCTTCCTCCCACCATCCCTCTCTCTGTCACCTCCTCCCCTTCCTCCCACCCTCCCTCTCTCTGTCACCTCCTTCACTTCCTCCCACCCTCCCCCCTCTCTCTGTCACCTCCTCCACTTCCTCCCATCTTCCCTCTCTCTGTCACCTTCTCTACTTCCTCCCACCTTCCCTCTCTCTGTCACCTCCTCCCCGTCCTCCCACCTTCCCTCTCTCTGTCACCTCTTTCCCTTCCTCCCACCTTCCCTATCTCTGTCACCTCCTCCACTTGCACCCACTCTCCCTCTCTCTGACACTTCCTCCCCTTCCTCCCACCTTCCCTCTCTCTGTCACCACATCCACTTACTCCCAACTTCCCTCTCTCTGTCACCTCGACCACTTCCTCCCACTCTCCCCCTCTCTGTAACCTCCGCCACTTCCTCCCACCCTCCCTCTGTCTGTCATCTCCTCTACTTCCACCCACCTTCCCTCCCTCTGTAACCTCCTCCAATGTGTCCCACCTTCCCTCTCTCTCAGTAACTTCCTCTATCCCCTGCAGCTCTCCGTCTCTCCGCAACCTCATCCAGCCCCTACAACCTCCCTCTCTCTCTGTTACCCCCACCAGCCCCTACAACCCTCCCTCTCTCTGTAACCTCCTCCTGACCCTACAACCCTCCCACTCTATCTGTAACCTCCTTCAGCCCCTACAACCCTCCCACCCTCTCTCTGTAACCTCCTCCAGCCCCTACAACCCTCCCTCTCTCTCTGTAACCTCCTCCAGCCCCTACAACCCTCCCTCTCTCTTTATAACCTCCTCCAGCCCCTACAACCCTCCCTCTCTCTGTAACCTCCTCCAGCCCCTACAACCCTCCCTCTCTCTGTAACCTCCTCCAGCCCCAACAACCCTCCCTCTCTCTTTGTAACGTCTTCCAGCCCCTACAACTCTCCCTCTCTCTGTAACCTCCTCCAGCCCGTACAACCCTCCCTCTCTCTGTAACCACCCCCAGCCCCGCCAATCCTCCCCCTCTCTATAACCTCCTCCAGCCCCTACAACCCTCCCTCCCTCTCTCTAACCTCCTCCAGCCCCTACAACCCTCCCTCTCTCTGTGACCTCCTCCAGCCCCTACAACAACTTCCTCTCTCTGTAACCTCCTCCAGCCCCTACAACCCTCCCTCTCTCTATAACCTCCTCCAGCACCTACAACCCTCCCTCTCTGTGTAACCTCCTCCAGCCCCTGCAACTCTCTCTCTCTCTCTAACCTCCTCCAGACCCTACAACCCTCCCTCTCTCTGTAACCTCCTCCAGCCCCGCCAATCTTCCCCCTCTCTATAACCTCCTCCAGCCCCTACAATCTTCCCTCTCTCTATAACCTCCTCCAGCCCCTACAACCCTCCCTCTCTCTGTGACCTCCTCCAGCCCCTACACCAACTTCCTCTCTCTGTAACCTCCTCCAGCCCCTACAACCCTCTCTCTCTCTGTAACCTCGTACAACCCTCCCTCTCTCTGTAACCTCCTCCAGACCCTACAACCCTCCCACTCTATCTGTAACCTCCTCCAGCCCCTACAACCCTCCCACCCTCTCTCTGTAACCTCCTCCAGCCCCTACAACCCTCGCTCTCTCTCTGTAACCTCCTCCAGCCCCTACAACCCTCCCTCTCTCTCTGTAAATTCCTCTAGCCCGTCAACCATCCCTCTCTCTCTATAACCTCCTCCAGCCCCTACAACCCTCCCTCTCTCTGTAACCTCCTCCAGCCCCTACAACCCTCCCTCTCTCTGTAACCTCCTCCAGCCCCAACAACCCTCCCTCTCTCTTTGTAACGTCTTCCAGCCCCTACAACTCCCCCTCTCTCTGTAACCTCCTCCAGCCCGTACAACCCTCCCTCTCTCTGTAACCACCCCCAGCCCCGCCAATCTTCCCCCTCTCTATAACCTCCTCCAGCCCCTACAACCCTCCCTCCCTCTCTCTAACCTCCTCCAGCCCCTACAACCCTCCCTCTCTCTGTGACCTCCTCCAGCCCCTATAACAACTTCCTCTCTCTGTAACCTCCTCCAGCCCCTATAACCCTCCCTCTCTCTATAACCTCCTCCAGCACCTACAACCCTCCCTCTCTGTGTAACCTCCTCCAGCCCCTGCAACTCTCCCTCTCTCTCTAACCTCCTCCAGACCCTACAACCCTCCCTCTCTCTGTAACCACCCCCAGCCCCGCCAATCCTCCCCCTCTCTATAACCTCTTCCAGCCCCTACAACCCTCCCTCCCTCTCTCTAACCTCCTCCAGCCCCTACAACCCTCCCTCTCTCTGTGACCTCCTCCAGCCCCTACAACAACTTCCTCTCTCTGTAACCTCCTCCAGCCCCTACAACCCTCCCTCTCTCTATAACCTCCTCCAGCACCTACAACCCTCCCTCTCTGTGTAACCTCCTCCAGCCCCTGCAACTCTCCCTCTCTCTCTAACCTCCTCCAGACCCTACAACCCTCCCTCTCTCTGTAACCTCCTCCAGCCCCGCCAATCTTCCCCCTCTCTATAACCTCCTCCAGCCCCTACAACCTTCCCTCTCTCTATAACCTCCTCCAGCCCCTACAACCCTCCCTCTCTCTGTGACCTCCTCCAGCCCCTACACCAACTTCCTCTCTCTGTAACCTCCTCCAGCCCCTACAACCCTCCCTCTCTCTATAACCTCCTCCAGACCCTCCAACCCTCCCTCTCTGTGTAACCTCCTCCAGCCCCTACAACTCTCCCTCTCTCTCTAACCTCCTCCAGCCCCTACAACTCTCCCTCTCTCTCTAACCTCCTCCAGACCCTACAACCCTCCCTCTCTCTGTAACCTCCTCCAGTCCCGCCAATCTTCCCCCTATCTATAACCTCCTCCAGCCCCTACAACTCTCCCTCTCTCTCTAACCTCCTCCAGCCCCTACAACCCTCCCTCTCTCTATAACCTCCTCCAGCCCCTACAACCCTCCCTCTCTCTGTGACCTCCTCCAGCCCCTACACCAACTTCCTCTCTCTGTAACCTCCTCCAGTCCCTACAACCCTCCCCCTCTCTGTAACCTCCTCCAACTCCTACAACCATCCCTCTCTCTGTAACCTCCTCCAGCCCCTACAACCCTCCCTCTCTCTGTAACCTCCTCCAGCCCCTACAACCCTCCCACTCTCTGTAGCCTCCTCCAGCCCCTACTACCCTCCCTCTCTCTGTAACCTCCTCCAGACCCTACAACCCTCCGTCTCTCTGTTACCTCCTCTGGCCCATTTAAGGCCCCATCCTCCTGTCACTGGAATTGAACTAGAAGCTGCTAAGCAGGAGCTGCAACCACATGAATGGGAAAGGCTCTTATTCAAAATGACTCAGTGCCTGTACAAGCAACACCTCCCATGGCAACTACTGAAACTAGGAGCTGTCAGCCTCTGATTGGCTTACGGCTCTCTAGTAGGAAGGATTCAGAGCAGGTGAGATGCGCCAGGCCTGGAAATGGCAGCTGCTGGCGAGGTAGAGAGTTGGTGAGCATTTCGCCACTGTCAGATCTGTGTGATCACTGGGATCACGCCTAGAAATCCAACTGCCTCACCTGTACTTATTTGAAGAAGCAATATTACTTTATCTGATGTGTCCTGGGCTAAGTCAGATCAAAGCTCAAGAAGCCTGGGGAACCCTTATCAGTAACCTCTGTGTAGCAACATTAACATATAAGTATCCAACCTTTAAATAAATGTGCCTTCAACAGTGATAAAGATAAGCAAATACTGAGCTTCAATAGGGTGTATCTGCATCAGGAAGTAGTCTTTATCAGAATGAGACAGTGATAAGGTGACAGCTACAAGTTCTGGATTCGGGCTGGAACCTCTGAAAGGACAAAGACCTCCCTAATGTTACATGGTCATGGCCCACTATCTGAACGATTTGCCTTCTTATCTGTGTTTGGTTATTTAACACTGAATACACAGACCAATTTGCCAGGCAGTGTTTACCGACTTAAACAATCCAACGAGGTAGACTGAAACTGTCAGCCTCGATGATGCCCTGAAATTGCGGTGCAAGGAAAGCCTTATATTTTCATCATTGTCTTTCAGGACGTTCCAAAGAATTTCACATTCAAAGATGTGTTTATTGAAGAAGAAGATGCTACAATTTTCCCCACAAATAAGCAGGTTCAGTTTCACTCACACAGTGGTTGGGGATGAGTCCAGCTGATAACTGTCCAGTGCCCCAGTGTCCCTCCATTCTGCCTGATGCCTTTGGGCCACTGTCATTGAAATCGTTCAGTCTGCACAGTCTGATCTGGCTTCAAACCTGGCAACAGCCAGACCAACAGTGAGAGAGAGTGCAGAGTCAGGCCAGCTTCAGGCAGGGAGGTGAAACTATCCTGGGGATCTCCCTCAAAGGGGAGAGAGGGAGGAGTCTGAACCAAAATTCCTCACCTTGCCCACAAACTGCTTAGTCATCCTGATAATCATGTGGAGCTTTCAATTTACTTCACTGTGTCACATTTCCATGAGCAAACCTGTCCATCAACAATCCCGTTATTTTATGACCTTTGTTCACTCCAGCTACAGTAATCCAATGCTCCCCTGACCAATCTTTCCTCACTCACCCTCTGTAAACCTTGGCTGATTGAAAGCTCAGCATCCTACATGCCAATCCCCATTCCACCATCACTGACCTACATTCGGTCCTATTCTCACAACGGCAGATGTTACAATTTTCAACATTGTTATTAATGAGGGGCATGGATAGGGTGAATAGCCAAGGTCTTTTTTCCCAGGATAGGGAAGTCAAAAACCAGATGGCATAGGTTTAAGGTGAGAGGGGGAAGATATAAAAGGGATCTAAGGGACAACTTTTTCTTGCAGAGGGTGGTGTGTGTATGGAATGAGCTGCCAGAGGAAGTGGGCGAGCCTGGTACAATTACAGCATTTAAAAGGCATCTGGACAAGTATATGAGTAGGAAGGGTTTAGAGGGCCGTGGGCCAAATGCTGGCAAATGGGACTAGATTAATGTAATATATCTGATCAGCATGGACAAGCTGGATTGAAGGGTCTGTTTCCGTGCTGTGCAAGTCTATGACTCTAAGTGTGTCTTATTTTAGCTACCCCGCAAATACAACTATTGTCTTTTCAGGGGTGGGGTTTGACTCAAACCACAGGAAGGAAGATGATTTTAGTTGCTGGAGGTCAATCATAGACTATGGCAGTTCACAGCAGCAGATCCCGGCCACGCTGAGTAGATGATTAGGTACTAAGCTTACTGGTGGACACATAGCCCCTATGAATGAATGAGAAACAGGCTCTCCTATAAGCTCCCTATAAAGTTCAAGTGGAGCTGTTCTGTCACCGAATTCCGACTACAGAATGCTGGGAGGAGGTCTCACATGACCACTCCTTCGACTATCACAAGGAGCAGTGCGAATCTTTTCTCCACAGATGCTGAGATTCACCAGCAATTTGTTTTTGTCTCAGATCTCCAGCATCCACATTTCCCTGTTTTATCCACCTGCTCCTGTACCTCCCTTCAGAATTGTACCCTTTGCCCTACATTGATTTCGGGAAATGGTTCAAGGAGAAACAATCACTTCACGCCTCCCTGGACTAAATTTTATCTAGGCCATCCCACCAGCTACCCACAGCCTCCTCACTATCACCAGACTATTACCCTTCTCCTCATGACTCACTGTGTTTCCCAAACTGTGTTTGTGCCATGGTATATTTTGAAATGGTGCCCCCTACACACAAGCCTGGCCCATTGATTACAGATCGAGAAAAGCAGTGGTTCGTACCATGCCCCTGGGGAACCCCACTGGAAACCAACCCGCAGTCCGAAAAACAACCATGACTCTGCATCCTGTCACACAGACAGTATAGTATCTCCACTGCCCTCTCTGATGAAGGGTCTAGGCCTGAAACGTCAGCTTTTGTGCTCCTGAGATGCTGCTTGACCTGCTGTGTTCATCCAGCTTTACACTTTGTCTGCTTTGCTGACAAGGCCACTCTGTGGCGGTTTATCAAACATCTTCTGAGAGCTCACGTACCTCACGTCTAACACATCATTTCATCAACCTTTCTCTGCAACCTCATCAAATACTCCAGTGAGTTCGACAGACATTTAACAAATGCATACTTGTTCTTGTTTCGGTGTGAGCCCATACTCACCCTCACGACTGTCCATTGTATTATCATCTTTAAAAGCTTCCGCACCAAGGATCAGCTAATTTCCCTGTGGCATTGACAGGAATTGTTATCCATATCAGAGGGCAGCACACAACAGATTCTAACACCCTTGTTTGAAGGACAGAACTTCTGATCCATTCAGCAATGCACTGTCCAATTTGCATTTGGAGCTGCCATATGCAGGTACACACTAATTTATAGACATTATTCCATATATATATTCTATAGAGGTACACACACAACACATACATTGCCACCATCTAATGCTCTTAATTTGACAAGGCAGGTAAAGAGCAGACAAAGTTGCAGTTATTTTTAAGTGAAATATACAAGAGCTGAACAAAGCTATGAGGAGTTATGAGCCACCCCTGCTTTACCTGTGGTTGTGAGGACAGTGGCAGCGAAGAATAGTGAAGAGGTGAAGTCCCAGTTCCACTTGCCAGTGCTGTTGTTTAACACGGACACCCCATAATTGTTAGCCTCTAGGACCTGGTCTAGGAAACGCTCCAGGCTGTCTGGGGCTAGGCATGGGTTCTCCTCCAGAAACTGGTCCTTCAGCTCCCTCAGTTGTTGGCGGAGGTTGTCTTCGTAAGGTAGCTCGATTGAGGAGAAGATCAGGGCGCCGAAGCTCAGGTAGAGCAGATAGGCAAGAACCAGCAGCGCAAAGTAACAGCTTGACCTGTTGCTGTGCATCAAGCGGAGGCAATGGCTAGTACTGCCCAGAGCTTGGAACATCTCCCCAGCTGACAGCTAGTAACACAGGGGAGGAGCAGAAGAGCTGGCTTTGTGATAGCACTGAGCTACACTGACCTAAAGTCCCCACTGTTACTTTAGGCTAGTATGCACACGCAATGTTACTGTAGGCTCGGATATGGTCCCTAACACTATTCTAACTGATGTACACACCCAATGTTCCTCTAGGTTGGTGTACAGTCCTATACGTTACACTAGACTGGTCTAAAGTCTAAAACGTTACTCTAAACTAGCATACAGACCCCTAAATTACTCTAAACTGGGATACAGACCCCGATGTTACTCTAGGCTGGGATACAGACCCCGATGTTACTCTAAACTGGGATACAGACCCCGATGTTACTCTAGGCTGGGATACAGACCCCGATGTTACTCTAGGCTGGGATACAGTCCCCGGTGTTACTCTAGGCTGGGATACAGACCCCGATGTTACTCTAGGCTGGGATACAGTCCCCGGTGTTACTCTAGGCTGGGATACAGACCCCGATGTTACTCTAAACTGGGATACAGACCCCGATGTTACTCTAGGCTGGGATACAGACCCCGATGTTACTCTAGGGCTGGGATACAGTCCCCGGTGTTACTCTAGGCTGGGATACAGACCCCCATTGTTACTCGAGGCTGGGAGAATTTCCGATGTTGTTCCAGTCTGCTGTGTAAAGTTCCCGATGTTGCTCCGTGGAGTCGCGATGTAAGGAATTCTCTGAGAGGCCGGTGTAATAAGAGTCTGTTCTGCGCAATTCTCCGGGTTCCCCTGTGTGTTCTCTGCAGTTGGGGTTTACTTGCCCGGGCTGACCGGTCTTGCTGCCTTCCTGCTGACTCTGGCCTGTTCCTTCCGCATCAGACAGCAGTCAGAGGCGAGGATGTGGCAGGAGCTCCTGACGTCTTCAGGTAAATGGAAGTCACACGTCTGTCAAACCAATAAACTGCCTCAACATCGTCCACCCGCTCTCAATACTCCGATCAATGGTATCTGTAACCCAGCGGCGCTGAGAGGCTTCTCTACAAAATCTCCGGGAATTGCTGTTCCCTCGCTCCCCACACTCCCCCCCCCCCCAATACACACTCCTCCTATACACACACTCCCCCGCCCCACACACACTCCCCCCCCACACACACACTCCCCCCACACACACACACTCCCCCCCCACACACACTCCCCCCCCACACACAGTCCCCCTATACACACTCCCCCCACACACACACACACTCCCCCCCCATAAACACACTCCCCCCCCACACACAGTCCCCCCATACACACTCCCCCCCACACACACACTCCCACCGACACACACTCCCCCCCATACACACTCTCCTCAAACATACACACTCCCCCCACACACACTCCCCCTATACACACTCCCCCCCCATACACACACTCCCCCCCCACACACAGTCCCCCCATACACACTCCCCCCACACACACACTCCCACCGACACACACTCCCCCCCATACACACTCCCCTCAAACATACACACTCCCCCCACACACACTCCCCCTATACACACTCCCCCCACACACACACACTCCCCCCACACACACTCCCCCTATACACACTCCCCCCCACACACACACTCCCCCCACACACACACACTACCCCACACACAAGCACTCCACCCGACACACACACTCCCCCCCCACACACACTGCCCCAACACACACACTCCCCCTATACACACACCCCCCCACACACACACTCCCCCCACACACACACTGCCCCAACACACACACTCCCCCTATACACACTCCCCCCCACACACACACTCCCCCCACACACACACACTCCCCCCACACACAAGCACTCCACCCCACACACACTTCCCCCCCACACACACTGCCCCAACACACACACTCCCCCTATACACACACACCCCCACACACACACTCCCCCCACACACACTCCCCCCACACACACACTCCCACCTACACACACTCCCCCCCATACACACTCCCCTCAAACATACACACTCCCCCCACACACACTCCCCCTATACACACTCCCCCCACACACACACACTCCCCCCACACACACTCCCCCTATACACACTCCCCCCCCACACACACACTCCCCCCACACACACACACTCCCCCCACACACAAGCACTCCACCCCACACACACACTCCCCCCCACACACACTGCCCCAACACACACACTCCCCCTATACACACACCCCCCCACACACACACTCCCCCCACACACACACACTCCGCCCATACACACTCCCCCCCACACACACACTCCCACCGACACACACTCCCCCCATACACACTCCCCTCAAACATACACACTCCCCCCACACACACTCCCCCTATACACACTCCCCCCACACACACACACTCCCCCCACACACACTCCCCCTATACACACTCCCCCCACACACACTCCCCCCACACACACACACTCCCCCCACACACAAGCACTCGCCCGCACACACACACTCCCCCCCATACTCACACACTCTCCCCCAAAACACACACACTCCCCCCATACACACTCCCCCCATACACACTCCCCCACCACACACCCGCACTCCCCCTCCACACACACTCCCCCCTATACACACACACTCCCCGCGACACACACACTCCCCCCCATACACACTCCCCCCAACACACACACTCACCCCCACACATACTCCCCCCAACACATACACTCCCCGTGACACACACACTCCCCCCCATACACACTCCCCCCAACACACACACACTCCCCCTATACACACTCCCCCCACACACACACCCCCACACACACACGCACTCCCCCCTACACACACACTCCCCCCATACACACTCCCCCCAACACACACACTACCACCCACACACACACTTCCCCCAACACATACACTCCACCCGACACACACACTCCCCCCATACACACTCCCCCTGACACACACACTCCCCCCCCATACACACACCCACCACACACACACACTCTCCCCTTCCCCCCCACACACACATTCCCCCCCATACACACTCACTCCCCCAACACACACACTCACCCCCACACACACACTCCACCCACACACTCACTCCCCCAACACACACATTCCCCCCCATACACACTCCCCCCACTCACCGACACTCGCCCCCCCATACACACTCCCCCCCACACACACACTCCCCCATACACACACCACACACACACTCCCCCCCATACACACTCCCCCCAACAGATACACACTCCCCCAACACACACACTCCCCCACTTACACACTCCCCCCGACACACACACTCCCCCCATACACACTCCCCCACACACACACACTCCCCCCTTCCCACCCCACACACACACTCTCCCCCCGTACACAGTCCCCCCCACACACACACTCCTCCCCCATACACACACATACACGCCCCACACACACACTCCCCACGACACACTCCCCCCAACAGACACACACTCCCCCCCACACACACATTCCCCCCATACACACTCCCCCCACACACCGACACTCGCCCCCCCATACACATTTGCCCCACACACACACTCCACCCCATACACACTCCCCCCCGACACACACTCCCCCCATACACACTCCACCCAACAGACACACACTCTCCCCCACACACACACTCCCCCCCCATACACACTCCCCCCGACACACACACTCCCCCCATACACACTCCCCCCACACACACACTCTCCCCTACCCCCCACACACACATACGCCCCCATACACACTCACTCCCCCCCCACACACACACTCACCCCCACACACACACTCCCCCAACACACACACTCCCCCCACACACACACACTCGCCCCCCCATACACACTTCCCCCCACACACACACACTCCCCCCCATACACACTCCTCCCCAACACACACATTCTCCCCCATACACACTCCCCCCCCCACATACACACTCCTCCCCCATACACACACACACACATCCCCCACACACACACACTCCCCCATACACACTCCCCCCCACACACACTCCCCCCTTCCCACCCCACACACACACTCTCCCCCCATACACACTCCCCCCACACACACACTCCTCCCCCATACACACACATACACCCCCCACACACACACTCCCCCTGACACACTCCCCCCCAACAGACACACACTGCCCCCACACACAAAATCACCCCATACGCACTCCCCCCACACACCGACACTTGCCCCCACACACACACAGTCCCCCCCATACACACTCCCCCCAACAGACACAAACTCCCCACCACACACACACTCCCCCCGACACACACAACTCCCCCATACACACTCCCCCCACACACACACACTCTCCCCTACCCCCCCACACACACATACCCCCCCATACACACTCACTCTCCCCACAGACACACTCACCCCCACACACACACTCCCCCAACACTCTCACTCCCCCCCACACACACATTCCCCCCCATACACACTCCCCCCACACACACACACTCGCCCCCCCCATACACACTCCCCCCCATACACACTCCTCCCCCACACACACACTCTCCCCCATACACACTCCCCCCCCACACACACACTCCTCCCCCATACACACACACACCCCCCCACACAAACACACTCCCCCATACACAGTCCCCCCAACAGACACACACTCCCCCCATACACACTCCCCCCCACATAGACACACACTCGCTCCCCATATACACTCCCCCCCACACACACACACTCCTCCCCATACACACTCCCCCGACACACACACTCCCCCCACAGTCAGTCCCCCCGACACATACACTTACCCCCCCACACACACTCCCCCCACACACACACACTCCCCCGACACACACTCACTTCCCCCCACACATACACTCCCCCCCACACACTCCCCCCCACACATACACTCCCCCCAACACACACACTCCCACAAACACACACTCCCCCCACACACATTCGCCCCCCCATACACACACTCCCCCCACACACACTCACTCCCCCCACACATACACTCCCCCCCACACACTCCCCCCCACACATACACTGTCCCCAACACACACACTCCCACAAACACACACTCCCCCCACACACATTCGCCCCCCCCATACACACACTCCCCCCACACACACTCACTCCCACGCCACACACTCCCCCCCCCACACACACTCCACCCCATACATACTTCCCCTGATACACACTTTCCCCCCACACACACACACAATCCCCCCACCACACACACACTCCCCCCAACATACACTCCCCCCACACATAGACTCCCCCCATACACACTCCCCCTACACTCACTCCCCCCGACACACACACTCCCCCCACGCACACGCACACTCCCCCCACACACACACACTCCCCCCACATACACACTCACCCCACACACACACACTCCCCCCCACACACACACTACCCCCCCACACACACACTCCCCCCCACATACACAGTCCGCCCCATACACACTCCCCCCCAAACACACTCCCTCCCACACATACACTCCCCCCAACACACACTGCCCCTATCCACATACAGTCCCCCCCACACACACCCCCCCACCACATACACACTCCCCCCACACACACACTCCACCCACACACACTCGCCCCTCCCATACACATACTCCCCCCCATACACACACACTCCCCCCCACATACACTCCCCCCGACACATACACTCCCCCCATACACAGTCCCCCCTACACTCACTCCCCCCCACACACACACTACCCCTACACGCACAGTCCCCCTATACACATACACTCCCCCCATTCACACAGACTCCCTCCCGTACACACACACTCACCCCACATACACACTCCCCCCACACACGCACTCCCCCCCACACACACTCCCCCAACACACTCACACTCCCCCCACACACACACTCCCCCCCACACATACACTCCCCCTGACACACACACTCCCCCCCACACACACTCCCCCCCACACGCACTCCCCCCATACACACCCCTCCCACACACACACTGCCCCCAGACTCACTACCGCCCACACATACACTCCCCCCGACACTCACTTCCTCCCACACATACACTCCCCCCCACACACTACCCCCCATTGACACACTACCCCCCACACACACACTCCCCCCCACACACACTCCCCACCACACACACTCGCTCCCCCCACACATACCCTCCCCCCCACACTCCCCCCCACACATACACTGCCCCCAACACACACACTCCCACAAACACACACTCCCCCCACACACATTCGCCCCCCCCATACACACACTCCCCCCCACACACACTCACTCCCCCGCCACACACTCCCCCCCACACACACTCCACCCCATACATACTTCCCCTGATACACACTTTCCCCCCACACACACACACAATCCCCCCAACACACACACACTCCCCCCATACACACTCCCCCCACACATAGACTCCCCCCATACACACGCACACTCCTCCCACACACACACTCTCCCCCCACATACACACTCACCCCACACACACACACTCCCCCCCACACACACACACTACCCCCCACACACACACTCCCCCCAACACACACACTACCCCTACACACACAGTCCCACTATACACATACACTCCCCCCATACACACAGACTCCCTCCCATACACACACACTCACCCCACATACACACTCGCCCCACACACGCACTCCCCCCCACACACACTCCCCCAACACACTCACACTCCCCCCACACACACACTCCCCCCCACACATACATTCCCCCCCATACACACTCCCCCCACACTCACTACCGCCCACACATACACTCCCTCCGACACTCACTTCCTCCCACACATACACTCCCCCCCCCACACACTACCCCCCATTCACACACTACCCCCCACACACACTCTCCCCCCCCACACACACTCCCCCAACACACTCACACTCCCCCCACACACACACTCCCCCCCACACATACATTCCCCCCCATACACACTCCCCCCACACTCACTACCGCCTACACATACACTCCCCCCGACACTCACTTCCTCCCACACATACACTCCCCCCCCACACACTACCCCCCATTCACACACTACCCCCCACACACACTCTCCCCCCCCACACACACTCCCCACCACACACACTCACTCCCCCCACACATACACTACCCCCCACACACTCCCTTCCCACATACACACTCCCCCCGACACTCACTCCCCCAACACATACACTCCCCCCCCACACACTAACCCCCATTCACACACCCCCCCCACATACACTCACCAACACACACTCTCCCCCTACACACATACACTCCCCCCATACACACACTCTCCCTCCCACACACACACTCGCCCCCACACACACTCCACCCCATACATACTTCCCCCCATACACACACACTCCCCCCCCACACACTCGCCCCACACACACACTGCCCCTATCCACATACACCCCCCCCACACACACACTCTCCCCACATACACACTCCCCCCCAACACACACTCCCCCCACACACACACTCCCCTCACACACACTCGTCTCCCATACACATACTCCCCCCCATACACACTCACACCCCCCCACACACCCACTCCCCCCTACACACACACTCCCCCCCACACACACTCCCCCCCCACACGCACTCACTCCCACCCACACATACACTACCACCCACACCTTCCCCCCCTACACTCCCTCCCCCCCATACACACACACACACTCCCCCCCACACACACTCCTCCCACAGACACACTCCCCCTATACACATACACTCCCCCCCACACGCACTCCCCCCACACACACACTCCTCCTATACACATACACTCCCCCCTACACACACACTCCCCCCCCACACACACACTCCCCTCCCACACACACACACTCCCCCACATACACACAACCTCCCCCCACACACACACTCCCCGATACACGTACACTCCCCCCCAACACACTCTCCCCCCACACACTCCCCCCCACATACTCACTCCCCCCACCATACACACGTCCCACCCCCACACACTCCCCCCCTACACACACTCCACCTATGCACATACACTCCCCCCTACCCACACACTCCCCCACACACACACACACTCCCCTACCCCACACACACTCCCCCGATACACGTACACTCCCCCACACATACACACTACCCCCACACACTCCCACCCACACACTCACTCCCCCCACCACACACACTTCCCCCCCACACACACACACTCCCCCCACCACACACACTTCACCCCCCACACACACTCTCCCCCACACACACTCACTCCCCCCCACACATACACGCCCACACACACACTCCCCCTCCACACACACACACTCCCCCCACACACACACTCCACTATACACATACACTCCCCCCCCACACACACATTGCCCCCCACACACTCATTCCCCCCAACACACACTACCCCCCACACACTCTCACTCCCCCCTACACATACACTCCCCCCATACACACTCCACCCTACGCTCACTCCCCACCACGCACACACACACTACCCCCACACACACAGTCCCCCTATACACATACACTCCCCCCATACACACAGACTCCCCCCCATACACACACACTCAACTCACACACACACTCCCCCCACACATACACTCCCCCCGACACACACACTCCCCCCCACACACGCACTCCGCCCCCACACACACATACTCCCTCCCATACACTCACACTCCCCCCATACACACACACTCCCCCCCACACACACACTCCCCTCAACACACACACTCCCCCCCCACACACACACACTCCCCCTATACACATACCCTCCCCCCACACACACTCCCCCCACACACACTCACTCCCCCTACACATACCCTCCCCCCCACACGCATTCCCCCACACACACTCGCCCCAACACCAACTCCCCCACACACATACACTCCCCCCCACACACACTCACTCCCCCCACACACACACACCCCACACATACACTCCCCCCCACACACACTCCCCCCCCACACACCCACTCCCCCCAAAACCGACTCCCTCCCACACATACACTCCCCCCCACACACACACTCCCCCCCACACATAAACTCCCCCCCACACACCCACTCCCCCAAAACCGACTCCCTCCCACACATACACTCCCCCCCACACACACACTCCCCCCCACACATAAACTCCCCCCCACACACCCACTCCCCCCAAAACCGACTCCCTCCCACACATACACTCCCCCCCACACACACACTCCCCCCCCACACACACTCCCCACTACACACACTCACTCCCCCCCACACACACTCCCCCCCCCACACACTCCCCCCCACACACACTCCCCCCCCACACACTCCCCCCCACACACACTCACTCCCCCCCACACATAAACTCCCCCCCACATACACACTTCCCCCGCACACACACACACACTCCCCCTCCCATACACACACACTCCCCCCATACACACACACTCCCCCATACAACACACACTACCCCCAACACACACACTCCCCCCACACACACACTCCCCACACACACACACACTCCCCCTATACACATACCCTCCCCCCCACACACACTCCCCCCCACACACACTCCCCCCCACACACCCACTCCCCCCAAAACCGACTCCCTCCCACACATACTCTCCCCCCCACACACACACTCCCCCCCACACACACTCCCCACTACACACACTCACTCCCCCCCACACACACTCCCCCCACACACACTCCCCCCCACACACACTCCCCACTACACACACTCACTCCCCCCCACACACACTCCCCCCACACACACTCCCCCCCACACACACTCACTCCCCCCCACACATAAACTCCACCCCACGTACACACTTCCCCCGCACACACACACACTCCCCCTCCCATACACACACACTCCCCCCATACACACACACTCCCCCATACAACACACACTACCCCCAACACACACACACACTCCCCCTATACACATACCCTCCCCCCACACACACACTCCCCCCACACACACTCTCTCCCCCTACACATACCCTCCCCCCACACACACACTCCCCCCAACACACAGACTCCCCCACCACACACAAACACTCCCCCCCACACACTCTCTCCCCCCAACACCAACTCCCCCACACACATACACTCCCCCCCACACACACTCACTCCCCCCCACACACACACACCCCACACATACCGTCCCCCCACACACACACTCTCCCCACACACACTCACTCGCCCTACACATACCCTGCCCCCACACACACACTCCCCCGACACATACACTCCCCCACACACACTCACCTCCACACACACACTCCCCTCACACACACTCACTCCCCCCACACACGCAGTCTCCCCCACACACACTCCCCCCAACACACACACTCCCCCACCACACACAAACACTCCCCCCACACACTCTCTCCCCCCAACACCAACTCCCCCACACACATACACTCCCCCCCACACACACTCACTCCCCCCACACACACACACCCCACACATACCGTCCCCCGACACACACACTCCCCCCACACACACTCACTCGCCCTACACATACCCTCCCCCCACACACACACTCTCCCCACACATACACTTCTCCACACACACTCACCTCCACACACACACTCCCCCCACACCCACACGCTCCCCCCCCATACACATACACTCCCCCCCACACACACACCCCACACATACCCTGCCCCCACACACACTCCCCCCACACACACTCACTCCCCCTACACATACCCTCACCCCCACACACACTCCCCCCCCACACACTCACTCCCCCCAACAACAACTCCCCCACACACATACACTCCCCCCCACACACACTCACTCCCCCCCCACACACACACCCCACACATACACTCCCCCCCACACACTCACTCCCCCCAAAACCGACTCCCTCCCACATATACACTCCCCACCACACACTCACTCCCCCTAACACCAACTCCCCCACACAAATACACTCCCCCCTACACACACTCACTCCCCCCACACACACACACCCCACACATACACTCCCCCCCACACACACTCCCCCCCACACACTCACTCCCCCCAAAACCGACTCCCTCCCACACATACACTCCCCCCCACACACACACTCCCCCCCACTCACACTCCCCACCACACACACTCACTTCCCCCAACACACACTCCCCCCACACACACTCCCCCCCACACACACTCACTCCCCCCCACACATAAACTCCCCCCCACATACACACTTCCCCCCACACACACACACTGCCCCCATACACACACTCCCCCCCACACACACACACATTCCCCCCCATTCACACTCACTACCCCCACACACACAATCCCCCCACGCACACTCCCCAATACGTACTCCCCCCACACACACTCCCCCTATACACATACACTTCCCCCATACACACACACTCACCCCCCACACACACACTCCCCCCACACACATTCACCCCCCACACACACTCCCCCCCACACATGCACTCCCCCCATACACACTCCCTCCCACACACACACTCCCCCATACACATCCACTCCCACCTCCACACATACACTCCCCCCATATACACACACTCTCCCCTGCCTACACACTCCCCCCCATACACACAACCACTCTCCCCCCCACACACACACACACTCTCCCCCTATACACAAACACTATCCCCCCCACACACACACTCCCCCCCACACACACACTACATCCGCCTCTACACACACTTCACCACCCCCACACACATACACTTCCCCACCCCCCGACACACACACTTCCCCACACCCCCCGACATACACATACACACTCACTCACACACTTGCCCCCCTACACAAACACACACACACACACACACACACACACACACACACACTCACACACTTCCCCCCAGTACACACACACACACACTCCCCCCCACGCACCTAGCGATCCAGAACCCCTTCCGTTTCTCATTCAAGCTTTCAGATACCTCTTGCAGGTAAACATTAACCTGCTTTGGGTCTGTCTTTAATGCTGCTCTCTGCAGCACGGAGTTGGAAATAGTTGGAATCACAGTCGCTCAGTGGGAGGAGGTGACAGAGACATCCCACAGATGCCTACATCTGTACTGGACATTTTGACCAGCACAGCCATCATCCCAGGAGCTCAAAATGCAGCCAGACCCATGCTCCGGAATGTTTTCTGCACACTCTCTAATGACTTCCCTTATTCCTTCGTGGAACCTGGGTGCCACTAGCTAGACAAGTATTTATTGTCCATCCCTAGATGCCCCTGAGAAGGTGTTAGTGAGCTGCCTTCTTAAAACCACTGCAGTCCACATGCTATAGGTAGACCCACACACAACGCTGATTAAAAAAGAGGGGATTTCAGGATATTCGGATAGTGACACTGAAAGAACAGTAGTATATCCTCAAGTCGGTCTGTTGAGTGGCATGGAGAGGGACTGGTGTGGGGGTCGTGCTGGGGTGGGTGGGTATTGGCAGTGGTGTGGTACATGTTCCCATACCCTTGCCTTTCTAGATAGAAGTGGTTATGGGTTTGGAAGGTACTATGTAAGGATCTTTGGTGAATTTCAGCTGTGCATCTTTGTGTCAGTGGTGGAGGGAGTGGATATTTGTGGATGTAGTGCCAAACAAGCGGACTGCTTTGTCCTGGATGGTGTCAAGCTTCTTGAGTGTTGTTGGGGCTGCACTTAGCCAGGCAAGTGGGGGGTATTCCATCACACTCCTGACTTGTGCCTTGTACGTAATGGACAGGCTTCAGGAAGTTGGGTGATGAGCTATTCACTGCAATATTCCTAACACCTGAACTGCTGTTGTAATCACTGTGCCCATGTGTCAAAACCACTTTAGTTTCAGGTTAATGGTAACCCCCAGGATGTTGATAGTGGGGGACTCAGTGACGGTAACACTGTTGAATGTCAAGGGACAGTGGTTAGATTCTCTTTTGGTGGAGGTGGTCATTTGTGTTGTGCAAATGTTGCTTTACACTTGTTAGACAAAACCAAGAGATTGTCCAGATCTTGTTGCATTTGAACATGGACTGCTTCAGTGCTTGAGAAGTTGTGAATGGTGTTGAACATTGTGCAGTCGTTGGTGAACATCCCCACTTCTGACCTTATGCTGGAGGGAATGTCATTGGTAAAGCAGCTGAAGATGGTTGGGCCTCATGTCTTCACTACTCTGAGGAACTCCTGCAGAGATGTCCTGGAGCTCAGATGACTGATATTCAACACCAACAACCATCTTCTGATGTGTCAGGCATGACTGCAGCCTCCAGAGAGTTTTGTCCCAAAACTCATTGATTCCAGTTTTGCTTGGGCTCCTTGATGCCTCACTCGGTCAAGTGTGCTCAATGTCATGGGCTGTCACTCTCCCCTAACCTCTGGAATTCAGCTCTTTTGTCCATGTTTGAACCAAGGCTGTAATGAGGTCAGGAGCTGAGTGGCCCTGGTGGAGCCCAGACTGGGCGTCGCTGAGCAGGTTATTTCTGAGCAGGTGCTGCTTGATAGCACTGTCGATGACACCTTCCGTCACTTCACTGATGATCGAGAGGAGACTGATGGGGCAGCAATTGGCTGGGCTGGACTTGTTCTGCTTTACATAGGTACAAGACATGCTTGGGTAATTTTCCACATTGTCAGGTAGATGCCAGTGTTGTAACAGTACTGGAAGAACTTGGCTAGTGGAGCAGCAAATTCTGGAGCACATGTCTTCAGTACTATTGCTGAAATGTCAGGGCCCATAGCCTTTGCAGTATCCAGTGTCTCCAACTGTTTCTTGATATCACATGGAGTGAATTGAATTGGCTGAAGACTGTTATCTGTAATGCTGGGGACCACTGGAGGAGATTGAGATAAATCATCCACTTAGCACTTCTAGCTGAAGATTGCTGCAAAAGCTTCAGCCTTATCCTTTGCACTGATGTGCTGGGCTCTTCCATCATTGAGGATGGGGATATTTGTGGAGTCTCCTCCTCCAGTGAGTTGTTTAACTGTCCGCCACCATTCACCACTGGATGTGGCAGGACTGCAGAGCTTAGATCTGATCCATTGGTTGTGGCATCACTTAGCTCTGTCTGTCACTTGCTGCTTTTGCTGTTTGGTGGCTTCACCAGGTTGACGCCTCATTTTAAGGAATGCCTGGCGCTCCTTCTGCTCTCTCTGTAGTGCCAGGGTTGATCCTCTCGCCTGATGGTAATGTTAGAGTGGGTGATATGTGAGGCTATCAGTTTATAGGTCATGTTGAAGTACAATTCGGGTCCTCTGATGGACCACAGTGCTTCATGGAAGACAGGGTTTGAGTTGCTAGATCTGTTTGTAGTGTGTCACAGTGATAATGCCTACACACCTCCGCATCTTTCATACAAAGTGGTAATTAGAGTGGATACAGTACTCTAGCTGGGGCCAAACTGATGTTCAGTGTGAAGCTTCACCATCGGAGAGAGTGAGAGACTCTGTAAGGATCTGACAGGGCGAGACTGACTCACCATCAGAGCAACATTTTTGTGTAAATTTGCAAGTTCTGGTGAGATGATGCAATCTGCCAAATGACTTTGTCACACATAGATACATATTTCTAATATGACTTTGGAAAAGATACACGATTGGTGAGGACTGGCTTGTTGGTCACTTCCAACAGGATCACTGTTTACATAATACGTTAATTGATACTTTAAATCAGGCCAAAGCTGGCTCATCCTGAACAGTATGTTTACATCAAGCACAACGAAAGGTGCTGAATGACTGCACTCAATACTTTTCTCCTTCACGATGAATAGGACCCAGGGAGCATTCAATTCAAAGCCAGTTGACTGTTTCACAGACAGATTAACGCAGTTCACAGCAATATCCAGTGATGAGTGTCTGCATCTGAAAAGATTTGATTTTTACATGATTTTTCACTGTGGCAATTGAACCCTGCCAGCTGAAAGTGTTTGTAAGTCAGCTATAGTTGTGCCGGTGAGTATAGGAGGAAGACATTTAGCTACACATAGAACATAGAACGTAGAACATAGAAAAGTACAGCACAGTACAGGCCCTTTGGCCCATGATGTGCCATGGAATAATCCTAATCCAAAAATAAAATAACCTGAACTACACTCCCCTCAATTCACTGCTGTCCATGTGCATGTCCAGCAGTCGCTTAAATGTCACTAATGACTCCGCTTCCACGACTACCACTGGCAAACTATTCCATGCGCTCACAACTCTCTGGGTGAAGAATGTCCCTCTGACGTCTCCTCTATACCTTCCTCCTAACACCTTAAAACTATGACCCCTCGTGGCAGTCAATCCTGCCCCGGGGAAAAGTCTCTGGCTATCGACTCTATCCACGCCTCTCATTACCTCGTACACCTCAATCAGGTCACCTCTCTTCCTCCTTCTCTCCAGAGAGAAGTCCGAGCTCAGTCAACCTCTCCTCATAAGACAAGCCCTCCAGTCCAGGCAGCGTCCTGGTAAACCTCCTTTGCAACCTCTCCAAAGCCTCCACATCTTTCCTATAATAGGGCAACCAGAACTGGACACAATATTCCAAGTGTGGTCTCACCAGGGTTTTGTAGAGCTGCAGCATAACCTCGCGACTCTTAAACTTGATCCCCCTGTTATTGAAAGCCAAAACACCATATGCTTTCTTAACAACCTTAACCACTTGGGTGGCAACTTTGAGGGAGCTATGCACTTGAACACCAAGATCCCGCTGTTCCTCTACACTGGTGAGAATCCTGCCTTTAATCCGATATTCAGCATTTAAGTTTGACCTTCCAAAATGCATCACTTCACATTTATTCAGGTTGAACTCCATCTGCCATTTCTCAGCCCTGCTCTGCATTCTGTCAATGTCTCGCTGAAGCCTGTAATAGCCCTCGATACTATCAACGGCACCTCCAACCTCTTGGTTTGTTCTATACCTTGGCCAGCTGTTACAGAACAATCTGTTGCAATATTGCACCTTAATTTTATTGAGACACTCAAAATGTTTAGGTGCTTGCATAGATATTGCATTCAGATGTTCATGTGATAATGACTCCCGCCAGGGTCTCTTTATATAACCTGCCTTATGTTGCTTTTAACTGGAGTCAATGGATGGGAACACTTTGTGAGCTGGAATTGATAGACAGAAATTCCTACTAGTTTCAAAAAGGCTCAAAACACATCCCCTTACCTTACTGGAAAATGAAGCTGAAGAGACGGAGGGGTTAAGTGTTAGGGGCTGAAGGCTTAGGCTTCGGAGAACAATGATGAAAGGGAATGGGTTCGTCTGACCAGAAGGTAGATCATGGCATTTCAACAGCATCGGTCTGACTTCCAATAGTAAAACAGGAACCACATGTCACATTGAGAGATTCTCACCTCTTTCGGCTCTCAGGAGGTTTCAGGGTAATTTATACAATAAGTGAAGAAGGATTTGGTGTTTCACTGCCTCCTAAAGCACCTTACAACCAATGACAATAACTGTTATCGTGTAATAGGCCAGTTTGGGCAAGGCTGGCTGCAACAAACAACAGTGGATGAAATGAGCAGATTGTCTGTTTTCAGGATGTTAGAGGACTTGCATTCATGCTTGTCAGTAATAAAACCAAGGGGAAATCAAGAGAAAGCTCTCTACAAGGAGAATGGTTACCACACAGTGTGGTTGGAGTGAATAGTGAAGACGTGATTAAGGAAAAGCTGTTTTAACATATTACAGAGAATAGGTTTGGTAGGGTGAGATATGATAATGAGAACTGCAGATGCTGGAGAATCCAAGATAACAAAGTGTGGAGCTGGATGAACACAGCAGGCCAAGCAGCATCTCAGGAGCACAAAAGCTGACGTTTTGGGCCTAGACCCCTCATTAGAGAGCCTCTCTGATGAAGGGTCTAGGCCCAAAATGTCAGCTTTTGTGCTCCTGAGATGCTGCTTGGCCTACTGTGTTCATCCAGCTCCACACTTTGGTAGGATGAGATGACGGGGTGAGATGGTTTGAGATGGCTAATGAGGCACAACACCCCACAGAGGCCTGCATCTGTACTGGACATTCTGTGTAACTGGATGTTGAGGAATGAATATTGGCCAGGACACCAAGGAGAATGTAATGTTAACCCAGGGCAGTCTTTGAGTCAGGTTAAACCACAATTCTCCATCCAGTTTACCAGGATTCAGTGAACACTTAGTGCAGCTAACGGCAAGTTTTAGGAATCTGCTGTCCTGGTACAGAGTTTTGGAACCTGGAGTCCGATTAATAGTCTGCTGCACTCAGAAAGTTGGATTAGTAAATTTGTATCCTTTGATGTCAAGTAACAAGCTTCAATCTTCTGAAGAAGAGTTATCCACGGCTCAGAAAGTTAATGCTGTTTCTGTCTCCACAGATGCTGCCACATCTGCTGAGTTTCTCCAGCACTTTCTGTTTTTATTTCGAAGCTTCAATCTTTGTTCCTTCTCCAACTTTTCTGGTTGGTCCTGACCTCTCTGGATCTCAAAAATATTGCTGTAATCACAGCCTATGGGTTAGGTGGAGGTGTCTGCTTTCAGATTCCTGCCACCCCTGTGGCTAGGGAGTAGTAAACCCTCACTCCAGTGCACATCATCCAGCAGACATTCTCAGTGTCAGTATTGGGGAGGGGGGCCTGCATTGATGGTGGTTCTGCTTCACATAGGTAGTAATAAACTGAGGCCCCAACATCTTGTTCCTGCTTTGAGAGGAGCAGAGAGCTCTTGTGGCATCTTACACACAATAATATGGAAGATACAGCACAAAAACAGGCCATTCATCCCTCATGGTCCATGCTGGTGCCAGTGTTGCATATGAACACCTCCCACCCTCTTTACCTCATGCTCTCACCACAGGTAGCATCCCCAAAACGCAATAGTTGCGTTCTTGTGTGATCTCGCGCTAAAGAAAATTGAGCTATAGAAAATCGCCATTGAAAATCACGTTATAGGGAAATCGCTATGGAAAATCGCTATACCTCTGCAGTAGAAAGTTGGCGTTATCCAAACAGTATCCATCATTCATCAATTGCGTTATAGCCAATTTGCGTTAACAAAACACGCATTATAGCAGAGCTACCTGTATACTCTTACAATCTTTTCATTGTTATGTATTTTTTTCAACTGCTCCTTAAATTATTCTGTTATTTGCCTCAATTACTCCAAGTATTAGTGAATTATCCACTCTATGGATAAAGATGTTTCTCCTGACATTCTGATCCTGTCTATCACGCACCCCGCCCCTCCCCCACAACCCCACCACATTTCTGTGATCTCTTCCAGCCTTATAACACTCTGAGTACTGTGCGCTCCTTTAATTCTCGCCTCTTGACTATTTCTGATCTTCATCCCTCCACCATTGGCAGCTAGGCCTTCAGTTGCTGAGGTGCCAACTGGAGTTGTCCCTGGCCAGGACCATTAGAAACTACAGAGAGTTGTGAACATGGCCCAGTCCATCATGCAAGCTGACCCTCCATCCGTTGGCTCCACCTACACTTCTCGCCGCTTCATAAAGGCAGCCAACATCAGCAAAGACCCCTCTCACCCTGGTATAATCTCTTCCAGCCTCTTCCATCGAGCAGAAGGTACAAAAGCTTAAACATGTGTACCAACAGATACAAGAACAGCATTTTCCCCGCTGTTATTAGACTTCTAAATAGACCTCTTAAATTTTAAATTTAGTGCTGATCTCACTCTTCTTGCACGTTCTCCGCAGCTCTCACATTGCATTTTTCACTCTGTTCTATACCCCGATGCATTTTGTATGGTATCATCTGCCTGTACTGCTCACAAAACAAAACGTTTCACTGTATCTAGGTGCATGTGATAATAATAAATTTGCCACCTAGTCCTGAAAGCCCCATCCTAGGGAAAACATAACCACCACTAATTCTATCTATACCCGTCACATTTTATAAACCTCAATAAGGTCACTTCTCAACCTGCTACTCTCCAGTGAAAAAAGTCCCAGCCTTTCCAGCCTTTCTTTATAAATCAAACTTTCCATACCCAGCAACATCCTGGTAAATCTCTTCTGAACTCACTCCAGCTCAATAATATCCTTGCTATAACTGGCTGACCAGAACTGGATACAATATTCCAGAAGAGGTCTCACCAATATCCTGTACAATGTCGACATGACTTCCCAACTCCTATACTCAAAGGACTGAGCAATGAAGGCAAGCATGCCAAATGCCTTTTTAACTATCTTGCCTATATGTGATGCAAACTTCGAAGAATTCTGTACCTGAACTCTGTGGCACCTTATCAAATGCCTTCTGGAATTGCTTGTGGAATGGTAGGGCCCTGGGGAGTGTTGTTGAACAGGGAGACCTAGGGGTTCAGGCACATAATTCTTTGAAATTTGCATCACCGGTAGACAGGATGGTTAAAAAGTTGTTTAACATATTTACCTTCATCGGCCAGACCATTGAGTGTAGGAGTAGGGATGTCATATTAAGGTTGTATGGGATGTTGGCGAGGCCACATGTGGAAGACTGTGCAGTTCTGGATGCCCTTTCATAAGAAGGATGTTATTAAATTGGAAAGGGTTCAGAAAAGATTTAGCAGAATGTTGCTGGGACTGGAGGGTTTGAGTTATAAGTTTAGGTTGGATAGGCTGGGGCTTTTTTCGCTGGAGTGTAGGAGGTTGAGAGGTAACCTTATAGAGGTTTATAACATCATGAGGGGCATAGATAAGGTGAATAGATTTGGTCTTTTCTCTAGGGTGGAGTGTTCAAAACTCAGGCATATTTTGAAGATGAGAAGAGAAAGGTTTAGAAGGGACCTGATAGGCAAAAATTCACACAGAGTTTGACTCATGTCTGGAAAGATCTGCCAGAGGAACTAGTGGATGCAGGTACAGTTACAACATGTAAAAGGCATTTGGACAGGTAGAGAGATAGGAAAGGTTAGAGGGATATGGGCCAAATGGAGGCAAGTGAAACTAGGTTAGTTTGGAAAACTCAGTCAGTGTGGACGAGTTGGACAGAATGGTCTGTTTCCGTGCTGTGTGACTCGATCACTCTACAAATATACCATATTTACAGAATTGCCATTATCCACTTTGCTTGTTCACCTACAAAGAAATCTAGCAAATCAGTCAAACACGATTTACCCTTTGTTAAACCCTCTCTAACTCTGGTGGATTATGGTTTGACATTCCAAATATCCTATTACTAACTCTCTAGTAATGAATTTGAACAGTTTCCCAATGACAGGCATTAAACTAACTAGTCAAATTAACTACATCCTGGTTGAATTCTTTCAATAGTTGGGGATTTTGATGCTGAAAGTTTCATTTCTGAGGATCGAGGTGACTGAGAATTGGGATGATTGAGGATTAAGATGACTGAATGGAAGTGATTGAAGATTGGGATGACTGAAAAATGAGATAATCAAGGATCAGAATGACTGAGGATTGGGATGTCTGATGATCAGGATGATTGAAGACGGAGATGACTGAATATCAGGATGACTGAGGATCGGGATGACTGAGCATCAGGATGATTGAAGATGGAGATGACTGGCTATTGGGATGACTGAAGATCAGGGCCTGAGGATCAGTATGAGTGAAGATCAGGATAATTGAGGATGGGAATGATTGAGGAGTGGAATGACTGAGGATTAAGATGACTGAAGATTGACATATGAGCGAGGATTGAAATGATTGAGAATTAGGATGACTGAACATCGAGTTGAGGATGACACTGGCTGAGGGTAAGGATCACTGAGGATCACACTGACTGGGGATTGGGATGACACTGACGTAGGGTTGGGATCACTGAGGATCACACTGACTGAGGATGGAGATCACTGAGGATGATACTGACTGAGGGTGGGGATCACTGAGGATTACACTGAGAATTGCATTGATTGAAGTTTGTGCCGATCACTCAAAAACAAAAGATCAAGGTGATTTCTGTTCTTATGTATAGTGTACACAAATAAATCACCACACTCCCCAGAGAGGTAGTCCACTATATCTCCTCTAACTGGTCACTTGTTTGGCCTGTTCCATTGAGGTGAAATTTTGAATTTATTCCTTATTATACCTAGTTTCCAACGTGGTTGGGATGATGGTAATTGTTGTTTGGATCTTACTGATTCATAGAATCAATACAGTGTGAAAGCAGGCCATTCGGCCCATTGAGCCCACACTAACCCTCTGAAGTATATCCCCCCCAGACACACTCCCTGACCCTATCCCTGTAACCCTGCATTTCCCATGGCCAATCCACTTTATTTGCACATCTTTGGACAATGGGAGGAAAGCAGAGCACCTGAAGGAAACCTGCACAGACATGGGGAGAATGTGCAAACTCCACACAGACTGTCACACGAGGCTAGAATTAAACCTGGGTCCCTAGCACTGTGACGCAGCAGCGCCAACCACTGAATCACTATGCTGCCCAAATTGTTTACACTTGAGGTGGTAGTCTACAATATCATTGTCCTATTGTTGTCAGGAGTTATCCAATGTTGTAACAGTTGGAGTTCTGGGAATAGGTGAGGTAGCAGGTCCCACATGGTAAACTCCTCCAGCAAACTCCTGCTACTGAGGTACATTTCCAGCATCATGTTCCCCGCTATGAAGAAGCACATGGCATTGATGATGTGCGTTGTTTTAAGCTCATTCGCTACTGGCACGTGCCAAGGCTTGCCCTCCTGGGTCCCTCGCTTCACCAGCTTACCTGCATGGACCTTTTCTTCCGGAGATGAGCCATGATGCGCCTTAACTTTAATGATCCCAGATTTTTTTTTCTTTTATTCATTCGCGGCATGAGGGCGTCACTGGCTAAGCAGCATTTATTGTCCACCCCTAATAGCCCAGAGGGCAGTTAAGAGTCAACCACATCAATGTGGGTCTGGAGTCACATGTAAGCCAGACCAGGTAGGGATAGCAGTTCCTTCCGTAAAGGACATTAGTGAACTAGGTGGGTGTTTTTTTTTCTAACAATCGACAATGGACTCATGGTCATCATTAGACTCTTAAGTACAGATGTTGCTTGAATTCAAATTCCACCATTTGCCATGGCAGGATGCGAACCCTGGTCCCCAGAACATTATCTGGCTCTCTGGATTAACAGTCCAGTGATAATACCACTAGGCCATCGCCTCCCCACCTCCCTATCTCTTGCCTGTTCTAAGATCTATTTCAGTCCTGTGCGGAAGGTAATGGTTTCCCATCTGCTGACACAAAACCGCTCGTTTCCCAGAGCAGATGAAAATCTGTCAGGCGATACCAAACATGAGTGCTATCAGAGTAAAGGTCTGATGGGGTTGGTAGTTCTTCAGGATGACTCATCAGGTAGGATTCAGCTGATAATTCTGCTACTCGGTAATTTTGAAAAGAGAGCATCATGTGTTACCCCAGTCAGAGTTTCCACATCCTGTCTTCCTGGTTCCATCTTCCACCGTGGAAGAACCATCGATAACAATTTTAAATCAGCCCTCCCTACCCTCTTGCCCCCATGACCCTTTGGGGTCATTTGTTTCATCTGCAGCACCAATGTGTGCGATGCAGTTACAGAAAATTGTCAGCAAGAAAGATTTTATGTAGTTCTTCAACAGTAATATGCAAGCTTTGCAACATAAGTGCCCATTGAGTTATTCTGTTCTAGTATTACCACCTTTAAGATATCCAGCCAGCAGGAATTGGATAGGGGTGTGTTCTCTTAGAATGGTAAGAGGATTGAGGCTAATTGTGTATGCAAAATGTTGTACAGCCCAGAAACACTGTGCAAATGTTTTTCACAAAACGAGAAACCTTAGTTTGGTTGCGTTAATAGCCTGGAGGCGTAAGAAGCTGGTGTCTGTTTTGCAACATACTGTTGCTCATGTGGTATTGGAGGCTGCACCCTTCGGTGTAAAGAGTAGCTCTGGGTGCTGGACCTTGAACTAATGCTTCTTTCAACTCTCTGATGAACGGTCTAGGCCCGAAACATCAGCTTTTGTGCTCCTGAGATGCTGCTTGGCCTGCTGTGTTCATCCAGCTTCACACCTTGTTATCTTGACTGCTCTTGTGTGTCGTCCCACGCATTCCTGTGGAACACCCCTTCTCAACAGGTCTGACCACAGGGCTGCTTTGGTAGCAACTGCGCTAATGTGATATCTACAGAAACCTACGAATCTTAAGAACAGTCTTAAATTGCTGGTATGTTCGGGTAAAGGCAGATTACAGGTAGCATCAGACATAGTCAGAACTGCTGATGCTAGAGTCAGAGATGACACAGTGTGGAGGTGGAGGAACACGGCAGGCCAGGCAGCATCAGCAGAGCAGGAAAGCTGACATTTCAGGTCACTTCCCTTCATCAGAAATGGGAGAGAGGGACGGGAGCTCAGAAATAAATAGAGAGGAGGGGTGGGGCTGGGGAAGGTAGGAGGGATGGTGATAGGTGATTGCAGGTAGGGAGTAGTGGGGATTGGTCAGTCAGGTGGGAGGAGAAGATAGGTGGTAGAAAACACAGACGGGGTGTGTCAGGGATAACAAGGCGTGGAGCTGGATGGGCACAGCAGGCCAAGCAGCATCAGAGCAGCAGGAAAGCTGACTCTTTAGGCCTAGACCATTCATCAGAAATGGGGGAGGAGAAGAGGGCTCTGAAATAAAGAGGGAGAGAAAGGGAGTCGAATCGAAGATGGATGGAGGAGAAGATAGGTGGAGAGGAGACAGACAGGTTAAAAAGGTGGGGATGGAGCCAGTAAAGGTGAGTGCAGGTGGGGAGGTAGGGAGGGGATAGGTCAGTCCAGGGAGGACAGATAGGTCAAGGAGATGGGATGAGGTTAGTAGGTAGAAAATGGGGGTGTGGCTTGAGGTGGGAGGAGGGGATAGGTGAGAGGAAGAACCGGTTAGGCAGGCGGGGACGAGCTGGGCTGGTTTTCGGATGCAGTGGGGGGGGGGGAGGGGAGATTTTGAAGCTTGTGAAATCCACATTGATACCATTGGGCTGCAGGGTTCCCAAGCTGAATATGAGTTGCTGTTCCTGCAACCTTCGGGTGGCATCATTGTGGCACTGCAGGAGGCCCATGATGGACATGTCGTCTGAGGAATGGGAGGGGGAGTGGAAATGGTTCGTGACTGGGAGTGGCAGTTGTTTATTGCGAACTGAGCGGAGGTGTTCTGCAAAGCGGTCCCCAAGCTTCTGCTTGGCTTCCCTGATGTAGAGGTAGCCACACCTGGTACAGCGGATGCAGTATACCATATTGGCAGATGTGGAGGTGAACATCTGCTTGATGTGGAAAATATTCTTGGGGCCTGGGATAGGGGTGAGGGGGGAGGTGTGGGGGCAAGTGTAGCACTTGCTGTGGTTGCAGGGAAAAGTGCCGGGTGTGGTGGGGTTGGAGGGGAGTGTGGAGTGGACAAGGGAGTCACGGAGAGAGTGGTCCCTCCAGAAGGCAGATAAGGGTAGAGAAGGAAAAATGTCTTGGGTGGTGGGGTCGGATTGTAGATGGCAGAAGTGTCGGAAGATGATGTGTTGGATCCGGAGGTTGGTGGGGTGGTATGTGAGGATGAGGGGGATTCTTTGTTGGTTATTGTTGCGGGGAGGGAGTGTGAAGGATGAGTTGTGGGAAATGCGGCAGACATGGTCGAGGGCGTTCTTGGCCACTGCAGGAGGGATGTTGTGGTCCTTGAAAAACGAGGATGTTTGGGAGTGGAATGCCTCTTCTGGAAGCAGATGCGGTGGAGGTGAAAGAATTGGGAATTGGGGATGGCATTTTTGCAGGAAGGTGAGTAGGAGGAGGTGTAGCCTAGGTAGCTGTGGGAGTCGTTGGGCTTGAAATGGATATCGGCTTCTCAGTGGTTGCCTGAGATGGAAACAGAGAGGTCCAGGAAGGTGAGAGAGGTGGTAGAGATAGTCCAGGTGAACTTAAGGTTGGAGTGGAAGATGTTGGTGAAGTAGGTGAACTGCTCGAGCTCCTTGTGGGAGCAAGAGGTGGTGCCGATACACTCATCGATGTAATGGAAGAAGAGGTAGGGTTTAGGGCCAGTGTAGGTACGGTAGAGAGATTGTTCCACGTAACCTACAAAGAGGCTGGCATAGCTTGGGCCTATATGGGTACCCGTGGCCACCCCTTTTGTCTGTAGGAAGTGGGAGGAACTGAAAGTGTAGTTGTTGAGTGTGAGGATGAGTTCGGCTAGGCGGATGAGGGTGTCAGTGGAGGGGGACCACCATTGCAGACGCAACTCTGCCCACAGCCAATGCCGATATCGCTCTGCCCACAGCCAGCAGCTCTAGAGGAGATAGCTACACTGAGCCCTGCAGAGTCTTCACCATCCCCCCAGACCTCCCCATGACTGAGGATGAATGGTCAGTCCTTACTAAGGGACTCACCTTTGTCCCCCTCCACCTACACATCAACGAATACCAGTCACGTTTGGACACTGAGCAGTTGTTCTGCCGTTTTTGCCTCCACATTTACTTCTTTAACCATGAGCCGAACCCTCCCTCCACTGACCCCTTCTCCTGCTTTCAACACACCCCTCCTCCTGGACGGCACTCCAAAGCCTCCTGCCCTCCCTTGACTTCTTCATCTCCAACTGCCATCGAGACATCAATCGCCTCAACCTGTCTTCCCCTCTAAGCCACTCCAACCTCTCCCCCGCAGAACATGCAGCCCTCCGCTCCCTCTGCTCCAATCCCAACCTCACCATCAAACCCACAGACAAGGGAGGCGCAGTGGTAGTATGGCGCACTGACCCCTACATCACTGAGGCCAGGTGCAAACTCTCTGACCCCTTCTCCTAGCGCTCCCTGGAACATGACCTCACCCTCGAGCACCAAACCATCCACAACCTCATCACCTCAGGTGACCTCCCACCCACAGACTCCAAACTCATTGTTCCCCAACCCTGCACTGCCCGTTTCTACCTCCTTCCCAAAATCCACAAACCCGCCTGCCCTGATCGACCCATTATCTCAGCCTGTTCCTGCCCCGCCAAACACATCTCCACCTGTGTGGATTCCATTTGCTCCCCCTTGGTCTAGGAACTCCACACCTACATCCGTGACACCACCAACGCCCTCTACCTCCTCCAGAACTTCCAATTCCCCAGTCCCCAATACCTAATTTTCACCATGGACGTCCAGTCCCTATACACCTGCGTTCCCCATGCAGATGGCCTCAAGGCCCTCTGCTTCTTCCTGTCCCGCAGGCCCGAACAGTTCCCCTCCACTGACACCGTCATCCGCCTAGCTGAACACGTCCTCACCCTCAATAACTTCTCTTTCAATTCCTCCCACTTCCTACAGACAAAGGGGGTGGCCATGGGCACCCGCATGGGCCCAAGCTATGCCTGCCTCTTTGTAGGTTATGTGGAACAGTCCCTCTTCCGTACCTACACTGGCCCTAAACCCCACCTCTTCCTCTGTTACATTGATGACTGTATCGGCGCCGCCTCGTGCTCCCACAAGGAGCTCGAACAGTTCATCCACTTCACCAACACCTTCCACTCCAACCTTAAGTTCACCTGCACTATCTCTACCACATCTCTCACCTTCCTGGACCTCTCTGTCTCCATCTCAGGCAACCACTGAGAAGCCAATATCCATTTCAAGCCCACCGACTCCCGCAGCTATCTAGAATACACCTCCACCCACCCACCTTCCTGCAAAAATGCCATCCCCAATTCCCAACTCCTTCACCTCCGCCGCATTGCTCCCAGGATGAGGCATTCCACTCCTGCACATCCCAGATGTCCTCGTTTTTCAAGGACCGCAACATCCCCCCCGCAGTGGTCGAGAACGCCCTTGATCATGTCTCCCGCATTTCCCGCAAATCAACCCTCACACCCCGCCCCCGCAATAACCACCAAAAGAGAACCCCCTCGTCCTCACCTCCCACCCCACCAACCTCCGGATCCAACGCATCATCTTTCGACCCTTCCGCCATCTGCAATCCAACCCCACCACCAAAGACTTTTTCCCTCCCCACCCTTCTCTGCCTTCTGGAGGGACATCTCTCTCCGTGACTCACTTGTCCGCTCCTTACTCCCCTCCTACCCCACCACACCCGGCACCTTCCCCTGCAACCGCAGAAAGTGCTACACATGCCCCCATACCTCCTCCCTCACTGCCATCCTTGGCCCCAAGATGAACTTCCACATCAAGCAGATGTTCACCTCCACATTTGCTAATGTGGTATACTGTATCCACTGTACCCGTTGTGGCTCCCTCCACATCGGGGAAACCAAGCGGAGGCTTGGGGACCACTTTGCAGACCACTGACACTCGGTTCCCACTAAACAACTGCCCCTCCCAGTCTTGAACCATTTCAACTCCCCCTCCCATTCCTCAGACGACATGCCCATCCTGCAGTGCCACAATGATGCCAGCCGAAGGTTGCAGGAACAGCAACTCATATTCCGCTTGGGAACCCTTCAGCACTATGGTTTCAATGTGGATTTCACAAGCTTCAAAATCTCCCATCCCTCCACTGCATCCCAAAACCAACCCAGCTTGTCCCCGCCTGCCTAACCTGTTCTTCCTCTCACCTATCCCCTCTTCCCGCCTCAAGCCGCACCCCCACTTCCTATCTACTAACCTCATCCCGCCCCCTTGACCTGTCTGTCCTCCCCGGGCTGACCTATCCCCTCCCTACCTCCCCACCTACACTCACCTTTACTGGCTCCATCCCTGCCTGTTTAACCTGCCTGTCTCCTCTCCACCTATCTTCAATCCGTCTCCCCGTGTCCCCCTCTTTATTTCAGACCCCTCTTCCCCTCCCCGATTTGTGATGAAGGGTTTCGGCCCGAAACGTCAGCTTTCCTACTCCTCTGATGCTGCTTGGCCTGCTGTGTTCATCCAGCTCCGCACCTTGTTATCTCGGATTTTGCAGCAGCTGCAGTTCCCATTATCTAGGGTATGTCAGGACAAGGAGGTGGGAATGAGAGGGAGGGATGGTCATGGGATGAGGCCAGGGGTGGGGAGATTTTAAAACAGGTGAATTCCATGTTGAGGCCATTGGCCTGGAGGCTCCTGAGGTGGAATATGATGCATTGCTCCTCCAGTTTATGTGTGGCATCATTGTGACACTGGAGGAGGCCCAGGATGGACATGTCACCCAGGGAGTTGGAGGGGGCTTTGAAATGGTTCGCGACTGAAAGGTGTTGTTCGTTGTGAACTGAGTGCAGATGCTCTACAAAGGAGTCTCCGAGTCACCGCGTGGTCTCACTGATGTAGAGGAGGCCACGTCGGGAGCAGCGGATTGTGTAGACCACATTGATAGTTACTTTGGCTTCCTCTCCTTCTGCTTGTTTCAGGAAGGAATATTGTCTCTGGGGTTGAGGATCTGGGCCACCTATCTCCATTTTCCCTTTCATGTGTCCACAAACACATCTAGAGGTGGTGAATGAATTTTTACACCACACAATAAGACTCTGAGCAGATCGGTGAGCAGTCAGCTCAGAGGTGTTAACCCACCTTTCTCCAACTGTACAGATTCAGTGGTTGTACTCCCCAGTAGGAGCGTCAAGGGGTCCCTGTTCCCGCAGACCAGGGCGTCTGCCAGATGCAGCAGTTTGCCGGATACAGGCTCGATGCTTGCGCTCATTAAACCTAAACCCAAAATATGTTCGGCATCACAGTCTAGTTCGACCAGGATGACTGTACATTCACATGGGTATCTGATCAATTTGAATATGTAGCAAGTGGGTCTTGCTGCTTTCTGTGTGTGACCTGTAAAGCCACCTGCAGTAGTTGTATTTGTACTGTGCCTATTCAACCACAAGCTATTGGCTGTTTTCAGGACGTTTGGGATCCTCCCATATCCCATAGCAATTTGACAAGGTGGTCTCCTAACTCGCCCTTAATGAGAGGTAGTCCCACTCTACCCCATTTGGCATTATATACCCATTGTGGAGAGACCAGTCCCTGTCACTAGGGGGTACTTGATCCCCGGCTCTGTGATTGGATACATGTGAGTGGGTCCTTCCAGTGGTAATGGCCTGTCATGTCTGTGGGAAATCCATGGGGAGGGACAATCTTTGGCAAATTAATACAGTTAATACTCAAAGGCAGTGTTCTGCCCTGTCCACGAGGGAGCAGAGTTACTTCTACCCTGACCAAAACCACATCCTTCATTCCTCCAGACGGGTACATCTCTCTAACACAGTGCATTTTCCCTCTGCTTTTCACATTGTTATCCTGGGATTCCCTTTCCCATTCCAGAGCCATTCGACAAAGGACCCATGCTTCTGAGGATGTGTTACCCTCAGCTGGGTGATGTGTTACCCTGGGTCTTTAGATGCCTCAGTTCTATTCGGGTTCACATCAAAACATTGCTGTCTACCATCTAGGCTGTTTTTTTGCTGGGTCCCATGGAGAGCTATAAACTGGTCCGACAGACAGGGAGCAAACACCATCAGGGCTTTTTCTTTTCCTTTGTCTACATTTATTCAGTCTGTCTGGAGAGTACCTTCCATTTTATCCTATTGCTGACAGTATCGCCTTCCCCACATCTCCTAGAGATCCCCCTTCCCCCACAGTGCATTGTGGTTTGGGAAGAGTATCTTGTATTGAATTGTTTTAAACAGACGAGCTAAAGGTTCAGCTGCTCCATTTCATGGAAACTGTGTAACCTTCTCTGATGGCGAGTGGCAGCAAGCAGCTCATGAGGGTCATTGCCTGGTGAAAAGGCAGGCATGTCTCTAGCAATATCCTGGAATTGTGTGATGGAATAAGAGCCGTCGTACTGCTCGTTCCCATCCTGTAATCCTGTTTGGGCTGACCGAAAGGGATTCATTGGATTTAACAAAGCAGACTACTTTAGTTCTTCAACCTGTCCTCTGGTCTCAAAAGAGCTCACTTGAATCTGTGGGGAATGCTCTTTCTTGACCTCCTGTCCCAGAGGTTAAGGTGCCTCTGGGAATTGAAGTATAGGCTCATCGGGAATTGTGCAGAGGCAGTGACTCAGCCAGTCTCACTAGTATAACAGGATACACAGAGAACCTTTGATATCAAAGTGTGAAGCTGTATGAACACAGCAGGCCAAGCAGCATCTCAGGAGCACAAAAGCTGACGTTTCAGGCCTAGACCCTTCATCAGATTTTTTGTGCTCCTGAGGTGATGCTTGGCCTGCTGTGTTCATCCAGCTCTACACTTTGTTATCATGGATTCTCCAGCATCTGCGGTTCCCATTATCTCTCACACAGGGAAGCTTTATCTGAGTATGGCAGAGGGGCCCTGTGGTCAGGATTATAACCACATTTCCTGCCCTGATCTGAATGGTATATGGCCTCACCCTCTGCTGACCCCCCGCCAATCAGCATCGCTTCTTTCATCCCTGATTTCTGTACAAATCTCAAAATACAGTGAAACACTCTCTGGCTGGAAAGCTGTGATTCCAATTTCTGGTTGGTACTTAGAACGACCAGCATTCTGCACTTATTTCTCAAGTTGTACTTGATGCTGTAATTTAATTGGTACCTGGGGATCTTTACATTTGCCTCCACATTCCTGAGTTTTAATGACTGACTCCCAAACCTGCCTCTGTGCCTTCTCACCATTTCTGTTCACTGTCTCAAATTGATCATGACAATTTCAGAAGTAAACTGTTTTGTTCTGGTTGGCCATCTCCAGGGATTTAACCTTTCCCTTTAATTCTGTATTTTCCAATTGGAAAACTGCCCTTTCTTGACTGACAAGTTCTAGAGTATCAAGTTTCTGCTTTAGTTCTACATTTTCTGACTTCAACTCACTGATCTCAGCATTTCTCTGTTTTTAAGCAACCATCATGTACCAAGTCTCTGCATAAAGACAACAAATTAGCATCAACCCTGCAGGTACACGCTTTCCCAAGGACTTCCTAACTGATTCTAACAAACAAGCCAATGCCTTGAGACTCATAACATCACAAGCTTCCCAATACTCTGAGATAACATGGTGTAGAGCTGGATGAACACAGCAGGCCAAGCAGCATCAGAGGAGCAGGAAGGCTGACGTTTCAGGCCTAGACCCTTCTTCAGAAATGGGGGAGGGGAATGGGGGCTCTTAAATAAATAGGGAGAGAGGGGAAGGAAGATAGAAGATGGATAGAGGAGAAGACAGATGGAGAGGAGACGGACAAGCGAAAGAGGCAGGGATGGAGCCAGTAAAGGTGAGTGTAGGTGGGGAGGTAGGGAGGGGCTAGGTCAGTCGAGAGAGGACGGACAGGTCAAGGGGGCAGGATGAGGTTAGTAGGTAGGAAATGGGGGTATAACTTGAGGTGGGAGGAGGGGATGGGTGAGAGGAAGAACAGGTTAGGGAGGCGGGACGAGCCGGGCTGGTTTTGGGATGTGGTCGGGGGAGGGGAGATTTTGAAGCTTGTGAAATCCACATTGATACCATTGGGCTGCAGGGTTCCCAAGCGGAATATGAGTTGCTGTTCCTGCAACCTTCGGGTAGCATCATTGTGGCACTGCAGGAGGCCCAGGATGGACATGTCATCTAAAGAATGGGAGGGGGAGTGGAAATGGTTTGCGACTGAGAGGTGCAGTTGTTTACTGCTAACCGAGTGGAGGTGTTCTGCAAAGTGGTCCGCAAACCTCCGCTTGGTTTCCCCGATATAGAGGAGGCCACAACGGGTACAGCAGATCCAGTATACCACATTAGCAGATGTGCGGGTAAACATCTGCTTGATGTGGAAAGTCTTCTTGGGGCCTGGGATGGGGGTGAGGGAGGAGGTGTGGGGGCAAGTGTAGCACTTACTGCGGTTGCAGGGGAAGGTGTCGGGTGTGGTGGGGCTGGAGGGGATTGTGGAGCGGACAAGGGAGTCACGGAGAGAGTGGTCCCTCTGGAAAACAGATAAGGGTAACACATTCCCGATATTCCATCCACTTTGGCAGATCCTTAAACATTGAACATAGAACATAGAACATAGAACATAGAACAGTATAGCACAGTACAGGCCCTTCAGCCCATGATGTTGTGCTGACCTATTATCCTAATAAGATTTATCTACCCTGCATTTTACTATCCTCCATGTGCTTATCCAAGAGTTGCGTAGAAGTCTCTAAAGTATCTGACTCCACTACCACTGCTGGCAGCACACACCCACCATTCTGTGTGAAGAACCTACCTCTGACATTTCCCCAGTACCTTCCTCCAATCACCTTAAAATTATGTCCCCTCATAATAGTCATTTCTGCCAAGTGAAAAAGTCTCTGGCTATCCAGTTTATCTATGCCTCTCATCATCTTGTACGCAAATCAAATATTCCTTAGCCAAGTTCTTCCGCGCAGGTTGATGGTGTGCCATGATTTCACAGCAAAGTTTCAACATATAGTTCAAAAATACAAAAACATAAACGATCCAAATAAATCTTAAAAAGATGTTGGTTTGAATGCCTCCGTCCTCATTCACCCACTTTAATCCTGGTCATTAGTGGGGCTTTTGCCCTCTCACATCAGGCTCAGGCTGGATTTTTGAGAGTATAAGGCTGATGGGTTTGACTTCAGAGCAACGTATGGTTATTTCTCATCAAAAGCACTCCCAGGGATTTAGCTACAATTCCAACAAAGTGGCATCTGTCTCTGGACATCTGGGGTTCGATCCTTAAGCCATGTCATTCTTGGAAATCCTGCGACGGAATAATCCTGAAGTTGAATTCTTATCGGATTTCCTGTATTGTGAAGTTTCTGATGTGATATTTTTGACTATCCTTTACATCCATTCATCCACAGTAGTGATTACACCTCTAGGTATGTAGCTTGCCTGTTCCTTGTTACTTCAACATTAACTGTCCATTCAAAACACAACTTCCCTTCAATTGACCCCTTTACCTCAGGACGTTCCTTCAGCAGGCAATCATAATGACCTATTTGTCACCAGGCAGCAGATTATCAGGCAGTGTCATCTCCGCTGTCCCAGGAAACTGCAAGTTTCTGGTGCTTTGAATCTTTCTTCCCAGGGAAGGCTAGTTGGCATATTGCTTTTAGTTCCTTTATAACAGTTTCTCCTTGTCACTTTCATCTCAGGAAGCAGTTTATTCCAGACAGAGTTATTGCTGGTTCTTTCAAACCTGGAACAATTATTTAAGTTTTGAAGTTTACAGTATCACTATATAAAAGAATAAAACAGCTTCTTACCACTATAAGTTGTAAGTTATGCACGTAAGACCTAGGGGTTCAGATAGTAATTCTTTGAAATTGGCATGACACACCGACAGGGTGGTTAAGAAGGTGTTTAGCACTGCTTCACCGCTTAGACCACTGAGTGTGGCAGTTGAGAATTTATGTTGAGGTTCTACAGGATGTTGGTGAGGCCTCTTCTGGAGTGCTGTGTCCAATTCTGGTCGCCCAGCTATAAGAAGGATATTATTAAGCTGGAGAGGATTCAGAAGAGATCTACCAGGATGTGGCTGGGAATAAGGAGAGGCTGGATAGGCTGGGACTTTTCTCACTGGAATATAAGAGGCTGAGAGGTGACCTTATAGAGGTTTATAAAACCACGAGGGGTTCAGATCAGGTGAATGAATGACAGGTGTTTTTTTCCCTGGGATGGGGGAATTTAAAGAGTGGGGATTTATTTTTACGATGAGAGGAGAAAGCTTGAAAGAAAAACATGAGGGGCATTTTTGTTTTACACAGAGAATGGTTTGTGTGTGGAATGAACTTCCCAAAGAAGTAGATGGGGATACAGTTACAACATTTAAAAGACATTTGGATAAGTTCACGAATAAGAGATGTTTGGAGAGATATGGGCCAAGTGCAGGCAAGTGGGATTAGTTTGGTTTGCAATTATAGCCAGTGCGGACTGAAGGGTCTGTTTTCATGCTGTATGACTGTGTGACTCCATCACTGTACCCTCTGTTTTACTCATCACTTTCCCTGAAGCCATTTCCTTGTGAGCTCCATTGATCTTCTTTTCTTCTGTAGGGACCTCCTCTCAGTACACAACCCCCAGGAGAATTCCCCCTCAGCTCCAGCTATTCTCAGAGATAAACTTCGGGAAGGATTCAGAAAGCTTCCTGATCAAATCTGGAAGCAGACAGGGCTGCCCCCTCTCTCCAGCCTTGTTTGTGTATTGCATACAGTGTAATGTAGGGTATGCAAGGCAGTTTGATCTTAAAGTAGGATAACAGGTTGGCACAACATCATGGGCTGAAGGGCCTCTACTGTGCTGTACTGTTCTGGGTTCTATGTTCTTTGCTGACTCTAGCAGGAAGGATGTGAGCTTTAGAGGTTTCGATCATCGATCTTAATACTGTATCCCTGTGTTTCCCCTGTATCTCTTAATGTCATTAGTAATTTGAAATGTATCTATCTCTGCCTTGAACATTTTTGGTGAGTGATCTTCCACAGTCCTTTAGGGTAGGGAGAGCCTCCAATCCTGTGAGAAGATGTTCCTCCTCCTTTCAGTGCTAAATGGCTTGCCTACTAAGTCTGTGTCTACTGGTTATAGACCCTTCAGCCAACAGGAGTATCTTTTCTGCAGCTACTCGCTTTCCTTTTAAGAACTCTGAAAACTTCTACGCAATTGCCTCTCATAATTCTAATTTCCTGAAAATACAAGGGGAGTCTCTTCAATATTTGCTCAAAGGGCTGTTCTATCCTCCCAAGACTGATCCTGGTTAACCTTGTCAAGTTTCCTCTATGGTAAGTGTATCCTTCCTGAGGCGAGAAGACTAGAACTGCACCTGAAACACATGGTGCTGTCTCACCAGGGTTCAGCCAAACTGCAGCAAGATTTCTTTGCTCCTGTATTTAAACTGTCCTGTCGTAAATGTTAATGCATCATTTGCCTTCCAAATTGCTTGCTGCATGTGCATGTTAGCTTTCAGTGACTTATTATACTGTCACCTAGGTCCCTTTTGTTGTCGGCACTTCCCAACCTCTCACCATTTAGGAAATACGCTGCATCCTTTTTCTTTCTATGGAAGTGGATAACATCACTCTGATTCACAATATGTTCCATCTGCCACATCCTTAGCCACTCACTCACTCTGTCTGAATCCCCCAGAAAACCTCTTTGCATCCCCCTCAAAACTCTCATTTCCACTAGGTTTGTGTTATGTGGACATTTGGAAATGCCCCCATACCCAAATTGTTGCTACAGACTGTGAAAAGCTGGAGCCAAGCACTGATCCTTGCAGTAGCTCACTGCTCACAGCTAGCAACCTGAGAAAGACCCATTCATTCTTGCTTTCTCTCAATTAACCAATGCTCAGCCCATGCCAGTATATTACCCCCATTTCCCTTACACTTTAAATTTATTTCCCAGCTTCTGGTGGGGAAATGATAAAAAGCCTTCTGAAAATCCAAAGACATTACATTCACTGGTTTTCCCTTTTTGAGTCTGCTAGTAACATTTTTAGCATGATTGCACATCTAGACCACCATCTGTACATGTACAGCACCATCAGAACATATACCAGACCATCCATGCATTACAGCACCATCTGTATGTAGTCGGAGCAAATTACTGCAGATGCTGGAATCTGTACTGAAAACAACAAATGCTGGGGATCACAGTGGATCAGACAGCATCCATGGAGAGAGAGCAAGCTAATGTTTCAAGTCACAATGATTCTTCTTCAGAGCTGAAATGAAAAGTGATCAAGGCTTGAAGCGTTAGTTTGCTCTCTCTCCATGGATGCTGTCTGGTCTGCTGTGATCCCCAGCATTTGTTGTTTTCAGTACCATATACTGGATCATCCATACATCTGCAGCACCATCTGTACATGTACAGCACCTTCTTACACATATAGCACCACCTGTACATATACGGTGCCATCTGTACATTTACAATATCATTAGTATGTATACAGCCATCAGTACATATATATGGCATCCTCTTTCTATACTGGCATGTTCCCAGATGCTGTTAAGAATGAAACCTGATTTGATAGACCGTTCTTTTTTGTGCAGTTGGGTAACATAGTGGTTAGTCATGGAAACACATTCACACGATGCTGCAAATGTTCTTTACCAACAAGACAATTATTTATTACACCAAGGAAGAATCCTTTTGAGAACAAACCAAGCTACCTCAATGTAAAGATGGTTAAATGAATTAAAACACATAGTAAAACTAAATTCCTTGACAATATACAGGAAGTCAAGTCCAGCAAAATTATACCCTATCTCAACCCTTTTAAGTTTCTAAATAAATGACTCCTAACAGTTTCTTTATTGTAGACTGTGTAATTCAACAAGTCTGTTCTAAGACTGCCAACATGAAATTTTCACAAACCAGAGAGCCTAAACTTTTGCAATTCTAATAACCTGCAGATTTGTAATGAAACGCTCCTCGTTTGGAAGCTTCACAGACTAAACTCTTCAGTTGAAGTCAGAGATAGTGGGAACTGCAGATGCTGGAGAATCTGAGATAACAAAGTGTGGGGCTGGATGAACACAGCAGGCCAAGCAGCATCTTAGGAGCATCTGATGAAGGGTCTAGGCCCGAAACGTCAGCTTTTGTGGTCCTAAGATGCTGCTTGGCCTGTTGTGTTCATCCAGCTTCACACTTTGTTATCTTCAGTTGAAGTGACTGGTTTCCTGAAATGCCCCAAACTCCTTTTAGGCCAGAAACTAAACTTATTTCTGAAATCAAGCCTGACATTTACTGAACTAATTTTTTGATAAAACAAACTCAATCCTAGTTTCTACTGAATGGAAAAGAAAGCTAATAACCTTAATGTGCTTTCCTGACCTGAGATAAACCAAACAGTACAAAAATCATGCCATTAACGCCACAGAGATCTGCAGCCACCTGCTTCTTAACAAATGCCGTATTTAGATCACTGCTGTGGAAGGACTGTCTGTCTTTTTTTCAAAAATAAACATCCTTTTCAGAATAGCTAATATCCATCTGGCTCTGTTTGAATTCAAAATTCTAAAAATGCCATTAAAATATATAAATTATACATATTCTACTACGCAATGTGTACAAATACAATAGCCTGTGTACACATAAAACTATCTGTGTACATACAACATTCTGTATACTTATACAGCTATCTGTGCAAATACAACACCCTATGTATATGTATAGTCATTTATGCACGTACAATCAATATGTACATATTCAGCTATCTGTATATGGACTGCACCATCTATGCACATGCATTACCACCTGTGGGCATATAACGTCATCTGCCTGCACATAGTGTCCATGTGAAGGTTAGATTCATGTTCATTTTGCTTATTTGTTTCTGGAGGAATTAAAAGCTGATGGCCTCTGATTAAAGTTAAGGACAAACCTAGTTATGTGTTCAAGGACATGCCAATGACCATCAGCCATGTGGATCATCATGGGACCTGCTGAAGTGGCAATGAAGTATAACTGTATATGTCAATTCTTGTTTTGCAGCAGACAGAAATAGCCAGCAAACTGTCTCAATAGCAGTGTTGTCTTACAATAACCTTCACCAGGTGCTGACTGTGGACAACGTACATCTCAACACAGTGGCAGATGTTACCAATATATTTTAGAGGACAACAGGTATAGACAGCAGAGAGGAAATGATAGAGACACTTGCCTGTCACAATCTGGGACGTTCTCAGTTTGAAAAATGAAACAGTTTCAAGAAGAATCTCATTGTCTTCCCTTGGAATTTGCAAGTAACCAAACTATTTAGAGAATTAATGGGATATTGAAGACTCCTGTAAAAATGATCAGTTTGATCAGGGAATGATCCCGCTCAGAAGGAAACCTTCAGTCCATTGTATCTAAGTTGGCTTTTTCAGAATGATCCAATCTGCTTAACCCCCTCCCCATTACACCACTATTTATTTCCACAGCCTTGCAACATTTTTCCTTTCCATGTATTTCCCCAAATATGGAAATCGATGGTTGAATCCACTGCCAGCATTCCACCAGGCAGTGTATTCTAGAATAACCTACTGCCTCCGATAAAATGACATTCTTGGTCAGGTGAGGGGACCAAACTTGAGACTTGAACCATCAGCTCCGCTTCTCCAGCAACCTCTGTATTTGTTTCAGGCAGTGGCCAATGTTGGGGATACAGGCTGTACCCAAGAAGAAATCATTGAGGTTAGACGTCTATTTCCAAGAGGGACTCAGGCCAAGACACTGCAGATACATGCCCTAGTGTCTTTCAGATAAACCATGCCATCCTTACATCTACCCGAGAGGGAACATGCAGCCTCCAGTCAAGGTGAGCTCAGACGTTTTGCTCAATTCTATGCAATAGAGACTGAATCCATGAATTTCAAAATCAGAGCTAGGAGAGATTGCCATCGAGACATGGCTGACATGGGTTCTTCTTGCATGTTAAATGGAAGGAGGTAATCAAACTTACTGCCAAACCATCAAATCAACTGAAGGTTTCACTCCTAGATTTAATGCAAACAGGACTTCACAGACCTGGTTATCACTACACAGTACATTTTTCATTACATTCATTCATGTGATGTAAGTGTCACTGGTCAAGCCGGCATTCAATCCCCAACACTATCTCCAGAAAACCATTTACCGCCAGCGACATTCAGGTGGGTTCAGGGTTAGGTGTTGACCAAACAGTTTAAGGAAAGTAGTTTCCTCGCCTAAAGGACTTTGGTGAAGCAGACAGGTTGTTCTGACAAGAGGCAATGGCTTCATGGTCATTATTAGACGCCAACTTCCAAATATTATTTCAACTCAAATTCTGCAATATGCCATAGTGAGAGACAAACATAGGTAGTGGGAACACTGCACCAGACGGAGCTGTGAACACTCACCTATGACCTCCCAGGTTAGTCACGACAGGCAGAAGGAATCAATCCAAGCCCCACATTGGAAAAACATTCATTATCGAAACATAAGTCACAGTGCCGAGGCATGTGGGATGGCTGCTCTGTCAGACGGTCAGTACTGAGGGAGTGCAGCACTGTCAGAGGGTCAGTACTGAGGGAGTGCCGCACTGTCAGAGGGTCAGTACTGAGGGAGTGCTGCACTGTCAGAGGGTCAGTACTGAGGGAGTGCCGCACTGTCAGAGGGTCAGTACTGAGGGAGTACCACACTGTCAGAGCGTCAGTACTGAGGGAGTGCCGCACTGTCAGAGGGTCAGTACTGAGGGAGTGCCGCACTGTCAGAGGGTCAGTACTGAGGGAATGCCGCACTGTCAGAGGGTCAGTACTGAGGGAGTACCACACTGTCAGAGCGTCAGTACTGAGGGAGTGCCGCACTGTCAGAGGGTCAGTACTGAGGGAGTGCTGCACTGTCAGAGCGTCAGTACTGACGGAGTGCCGCAACGTCAGAGGGTCAGTACTGAGGGAGTGCCACACTGTCAGAGGGTCAGTACTGAGGGAGTGCCGCACTGTCAGAGGGTCAGTACTGAGGGAGTACCACACTGTCAGAGCGTCAGTACTGAGGGAGTGCCGCACTGTCAGAGGGTCAGTACTGAGGGAGTGCCGCACTGTCAGAGGGTCAGTACTGAGGGAATGCCGCACTGTCAGAGGGTCAGTACTGAGGGAGTACCACACTGTCAGAGGGTCAGTACTGAGGGAGTGCCGCACTGTCAGAGGGTCAGTACTGAGGGAGTGCTGCACTGTCAGAGCGTCAGTACTGACGGAGTGCCGCAACGTCAGAGGGTCAGTACTGAGGGAGTGCCACACTGTCAGAGGGTCAGTACTGAGGGAGTGCTGCACTGTCAGAGGGTCAGTACTGAGGGAGTGCCGCAACGTCAGGAGGTCAGTACTGAGGGAGTGCCGCTCTGTCAGAGGGTCAGTATTGAGGAAGTGCCGTGCTGTCAGAGGGTCAGTACTGAGGGAGTGCTGTACTGTCAGAGGGTCAATGCTGAGGGAGTGCCGTGCTGTCAGAGGGTCAGTACTGAGGGAGTGCAGCACTGTCAGAGGGTCAGTACTGAGGGAGTGCTGCACTGTCAGAGGGTCAGTACTGAGGGAGTGCCACACTGTCAGGGGGTCAGTACTGAGGGAGTGCCGCACTGTCAGAAGGTCAGTACTGAGGGAGAGCAGCACTGTCAGAGGGTCAGTGCTGAGGGACTACTGCAGGAGGGCTCCTCCAGTGAGAAAACCTGAGCCAGGGCCTTACCTGTTCTGATTGTTACAGGTAACATGTATCTTCAGTGACTGTGTCCTGATCAATCTATATTTTTCAATGCTTATCCCTAAAACAGATTAGGCATTCATTACTGTATTACTCTATGGAAGCCTGTTGCGCACAATGTAACTACTCGGTTTCCTGCTTTTCAACAGTGACTGTACTATAAATGTATTTCATTGGCTTTTCAGAGTGCTTTATGACATCTGGGAGCTTGCCATACCAACGAAATGGCAAAAGAGGCCTTCTGTTTAATCCTCATGCAGTCGGTCAGAACATTTCCACATGCCGGTTCAAATATATTGACTTTGGTGCTACATTACATACAGAAAACACATTGAAATTAATTGATGCAATCCCCCAGACTTCTTTATTATTCACGCACCAATATGTGATGAAAAATGTCCTCATTTTGAGTTCAGGGAGTGATAAGAGATAAGTTAATCAGCTTAGATCCCTTTAGATAACCTTTCTGGTAGAAAAGGTTTCAAGTTACCATTTAAAATGGATTTCCCATTCAATGACCTGGTGTAGGTGACAGAGAAGGGGAGGGGATGTAGGGGCCAGAGGAGGTTACAGAGAAAGGGTTGTAGGGATTGGAGAAGGTTATAGAGAGAGGGTTGTAGGTACTGGACGAGGTTATAAAGAGAGGGTTGTAGGGGCTGGAGGAGGTTAGAAGGGGAAGGTTGTAGGGGCTGGAGGAAGTGCAGAGAGAAGATTGGAGGGGATGTAGGAGGTTATAGAGAGTGGATTATAGGTCTAGAGGAGGATACAGAGGGGCTGTTATTGGTGCTGGATGATGTTACAGAGTGAGTGTAGTAGGGTCTGGTGGAGGTTATAGAGAGAGGGTTATAGGGGCTGGAGGAGGTTAGAGGGGGAGGGTTGTAGGGGCTGGAGGAGATTACAGGTGGAGGTTTGTGGGGACTGGAGGAGGTTACAGTGGGAGGGCTGTAGGGGCTGGAGGAGGTTATAGGGAGAGGGTAGTAGGGGCTGGAGGAGGTTACAGAGAGAGTTGTAGGGGCTGGAGGAGGTTACAGAGAGAGGGAGGGTTGTAGGGGCTGGAAGAGGTTATAGAGAGAGGGTTTTCGGGGCTGGAGGAAGTGCAGAGAGAAGATTGGAGGGGATGTAGGAGGTTATAGAGAGTGGATTATAGGTCTAGAGGAGGATACAGAGGGGCTGTTATTGGTGCTGGAGGATGTTACAGAGTGAGTGTTGTAGGGTTTGGTGGAGGTTATAGAGAGACGATTGCAGGGGCTGGAGGAGGTTAGAGGGGGAGGGTTGTAGGGGCTGGAGGAGATTACAGGTGGAGGGTTGTTGGGACTGGAGGAGGTTACAGTGGGACGGCTGTAGGGACTGGGGGAGGTTATAGAGAGAGGGGGAGGGTTGTAGGGACTGGAGGAGATTAGAGGGGAAGGGTTGTAGGGGTTGGAGGAAGTTACAGGATGAGGGTTTTAGGGTCTGGAGGAGGTTAGAGGGAGAGGGTTGTAGGGGCTGGAGGAGGTTATAGAGAAGGCAACGATGTGAATTGGGAAAATCAGGGCATTGATAAACAGGGGTTAATGTGAATGGGGCAAGAGTTGATCATTGGGAGTGATGGAAGAGAATGTTAGACCCAGTAATCAGTGTCCTTAGTGGAACTGTTCTGTCTGGTACAGATTATTTTTTCACTTTGACAGCTGCCTTTGATGAAAAATAGATAGCTATATATTTAATTGTGTTTTGAGTTTAAAGAAAATCAGGAGAGCTGTCCCCTGCAGCGAGCTGCCCAATGCTCACTCCTCAATCAACATGATTAAAGAACATTGTACTGCTCATTATTATAGCTCTGGCTGTGAACACATCGAATGTTACACTTGCTTAATAAAACAGTGTCTGCTCTTTCAAGATATCTCCCTGTCTGTAACGAGTTTGGGGGTTGGAAGTGCTGCTATAGAAATGCATGTCTTTGTTTTCTCTGTCAAAAGGATTGAAGAGATGTGGCTGTTTGAGTGGAATGTAAGTAGGTCAGCTACACCTCGCTGTCTACTTTGTATTTTATTCTGGGAAAGTAGGCCACTTCAGAAGTGGCTCTCAGTGCAGCAACACTTACCAATCACAGTCACAGTGGACCCCCTTGACTACAACTGGCACCAGACCAGAAGCTCCTGCCCAATAGCTCTCTTTAAATCTCTCAGAGGCAACTTTCTGCAGTAAAGAGGTGGAGTTGCAGGGGTGCTTTAAAAGGTTATAGGAGGTTAGGGGGAAATTTCAAAGCCTAGGGGCCTGAGCGATTGAAGGCCTATTTTTCCAATGCTGAGCAAAGAGAGAGTGATACACAGTACAGAGGCAGTACCAGGGCAGTAACAGGGCTGGAGGAGGGACAGGGAGGGACAAGACCCTTAAGGGATTGAAAGGCAAGGGTGAGATTTTTAAAATCGAGGCAAGTGAAGACATGAGCATGCAAACTAAGGGCAGGAGCAGGCCATTCAGCCCCTGAAGCTGACTACACCATTCAACAAGTTCATGGCTGACCTCATTATAAACTCAAATCCACATTCCCACCGCATTAGCCTTTCACCCCCTTGCTTACCAAGCATCACTCTTAAATCTAACCATTCACAGGATTAGAATTAAATTTAACTTTATTGTCACAGGTACTCAAATGAGTACAGTGAAAAGTTCACAAATCACCACTTACTGCATCACCTTTATTCACAGAATCCTGTTCCTCCATCTTTTCAGGAAGAGGCTTATGAAGACTCATGACTCTCTAAGAGAGAAACGTTTTAAATGAGTGACCTCTTATTTTAAACAGTGACCCTTGGGTTTAGTTTCTCCCACAACAGGAATCATTCCTTCCACAGTCACCCTGTCAAGATCCCACAGGATGGTATATGTTTCAAATCAAGACATCGCCAACCTGAAAGCCAATGAAGGTCACATATATGGGAGATGATGAATGAATGAAACTTGGTGCAAGTCAGGATGTGGGCAGCAGAGATTTGGACAAGTTCAAGATTACTGCGTTTAGAAGCTGTGACATCAATCACTAAATGATTGGAATGGCTAAGGCTGGAGGTGACAAAGACAGTTTTCTTTTGAGAGGTTGGGTAGTATTAAGCCCAAGTTCGGTACGGAGATAAAAAATTCAATATAAGAGTGACTGAGCAGAATGCTGTAAAGTACATAGAAAGCAGCAGATGTAGAAATGGATTCAAAAGCTAGAACAACTGCTCACAGACCCATCCAAATTGAATTTGTTTGGATTTTAAATAGACAGTAAATGGAATACAACAAGAAAGAGAAAGAAAGGCAAACCGAATTTTAGAACCTTAAATTTCAAAGTGATAGGGCAATCGTACAACATGACATAGCTAGACGAAGAAGCTAAAAAGAAAAAGAAAAATGGAGAGGTAGTAACTCAGATGATTCTGATTCCAGTGATTTTAAATATGAATCTACATTAATGCCTAAATTTATGAAAGATGGGTCTGAAAGATACTTTCCCTCATTTGAAAAGGCAGCTGTGAAATTGGCCAAAAGCCATTTATATCTTACTGTTACAGAGCATTCTAATAGATACAGCACTGAACATGTGTGGCACTTTGTCCGAACAGCAATCTGCAGCCTATGAAATGCTCAGCTTATCCCTAGAGTTTATCAACTCAGAGTTAGGATAATTAGAAAGAAGCCTCATCAGAGATCTGTAGAATTTGCAATAGAAAAGGGAACGTTATGGGCTCAGTTTTTTCGATCACTGAAAATAGAGGAAAACATTGAGAATGTGAAGGAAATCATGGTTCTAGAAGTATTTATAAATTCCCATAAAACTGAAGACATATCTAGATGAGTGGCCAGTATCAAAGATCTGAGAAATAGCACTTCTGGAAGATATTGCTGTCATACCATTATGTGTGGGGAAATAGTCATATAGGAATCAAGAAGGAAATTAAACGAATAAAAATATGAGGTGGAAAAGTTATTAATTTTAGGGATCAAACAGAAGAGTATCAAAATAATCAAGGAGAAAAACTAGAACCTAAGAGTGACATAAAGAAACAAATGTATTTCCATATTAGACATACAAAAGCCAATTGCTAGAATTTAAATGGGAGACCAACTGCAGTAATAGGAATGCCTAAGGAATCTTAAGAAACAGGGGCATCAGGAAAACATAGTAATATTAAAACAGTGGCAGATAAAGTTTGTTTCCTCAGAACCTACCAGAATGGGAGACATGGTTCAGGACTGTACAGAAAATTCTTCTTTGATTATTGATGAAGAGAACCAGACAGCCAGTGGTCAAAGGGAGATGTATTTCCATTTTATTCTAATGAAGGAGATAAACAATAAAGATATTGAGAAGCACTGGAGCAAGTCAGTCACTGATGCTGGCTGATGATATTATTTGTCTTCAAGAGGGGTTAATGAAGGCAAATAATATTAATCAGAACTATATACAATGGTTATAAGCTGGTCTCATTGTATCCAGTAGGGTTGAAGAGTAACTCAGTAAATGGAAATGTTGAAATTACAATAGTGGAACAAATTTAAGGTTCTTGTGAAGATTTGTAGCTCCGGTTGAGGCTGAGGTTGTTGATTTGCTCACTGAGCTGACTGGTAACGTTTCACCACCATGCTGGGTAACATCATCAGTGCTGCCTCTGATGAAGCAATGTAGTTCTACTCCACTTAGTATTTATATGATCCAGTCTGTTGAGGTGTTTTGTGTCAGTTCTGGTTCTTTTTTACAAGGGCGTGTATATGAGGTCTAATTCCACATGTTTGTTGATTGCATTACGGGTGGAGAACCAGCCGCTAGGAATTCCTGTGTGTGTCTGTGGTTGGCCTGAGCTCGGATGGTCATGTTGTCTGAATTAAATTGATGGCCTTCATGGTCCGTGTGCACTGAAATGAGGGAAGGTTCATTGTGTACTTTTGCCACTAGCTGGTGTTCGTGTATCCTGATGGCTAGTTTCCTTCCTGCCTGCCTGATGTAATGTTTGTGGCAGTCCCTGCATGGTATTTTGTACACTATGTTGGTCCTGCATGTTGTGGGTTTGGGTCTTTGGTCCTTGTAAGTGTTTGTCACGGTGTGGCTGTGGGTCTGTGTTCTATCCTGATTCCTCATTGTTGTGGGAGTATCTTTGTCAGGTCTGATATGTTCTTGACATATAATAGTGTGGCCAGTGTATTAGGTTGTATTGTGTTATCTTGGTGTTGTCTATCTAGTCAGTATCATTATTAAACATTGGCCTCATTGAGGATGTTGTAACAACCAGTGACAGGAAATATGCTGAGATGTTAGAAAAGGAATACTCTGGACTGTTTCTTGATGGCATTGTAAATATAATTGTATCTTGTTAGACATATGGTTTTCTTGTGAAATAGACGGAACTAATTATGTAGAACATACATAGATGCTAAAAAAAAGTCATAAAGTCATAGAGATGTACAGCATAGAAACAGACCCTTCATTCCAACCTGTCCATGCCAACCAGATGTCCTAAATTAATCTACTTCCATTTGCCATCGTTTGGCCCACATTCCTCTAAACCCTTCCTATTCACATTCCTATCCAGATGCCTTTTAAATGCTGTAATTGTACCGGCCTCCTCCACTTCCTCTGACATCTCATTCCATACACACACCACCCTCTGCATGAAAAGGTTACCAATTGGGTTCCCTTTAGATCTTTCCCCTCTCACCTTAAACCTATGCTCTCTAGTTTTGACTCCCCTTCCCCGGGGTACAAACCTTGGTTATTCACCCTATCTCTTATGATTTTATAAATTTCTGTAAGATCACCCTTCAGCCTCCAATGCTCCAGGGAAAATAGACCCAGCCTTTTAAGACTTTCCTTGTAGCTCAAACCCTCCAATGCTGGCAATATTCTTGTGAATCTTTTCTGAACCATTTCAAGTTTTGCAACATCTTTTATAGCACAAGACTATAATTGAATGCAATATTCCAAAAGAGGCCTAATCAATATCCTGTACAGCTGCAACTTGACCTCCCAACTCCTATAGTCAGTGCACTGACCAATAACGGCAACCATACCAAACACCTTCTTCACTAGCTACAGAGATAGTAGGAACTGCAGATGCTGGAGAATCTGAGATAACACAGTGTAGAATTGGATGAACACAGCAGGCCAAGCAACATCAGAGGAGAAAGAAGGCTGAGGTTTTGGGCCTAGACCCTTCTTCAGAAATGGGGGAGGGGAAGGGGGTTCTAAAATAAATAGGGAGAGAGGGTGAGGCAGATAGAAGATGGATAGAGGAGAAGATAGGAGTAAAGGAGACAGACAGGTCAAAGAGGTGGGGATGGAGCCAGTAAAGGTGAGTGTAGGTGGGGAGGTAGGGAGGAGATAGGTCAGTCCAGGGAGGATGGACAGGTCAAGAGGATGGGATGAGGTTAGTAGGTCGGAAATGGGCGTGGGGCTTGAGGTGGGAGGAGGGAATAGGTGAGAGGAAGGACCAACAGGTTAGGGAGGCGGGGATAAGCTGGGATCTGGGATGCGGTAGCGGGAGGGGGGATTTTGAGGCTTGTGAAGGCCACATTGATAGCAGTGGGCCGCAGGGTTCCCAGCAGAATATGAGTTTCTATTCCTGCAACCTTCGGGTAGCATCGTAGTGGCACTGCAGGAGGCCCAGGATGGACCTGTCATCTGAGGAATGGGAGGGGGTTTTGAATGGTTCGCAACGGGGAGGTGCAGTTATTTAGTGCGAACCGAACATAGGCGTTCTGCAAAGTGGTCCCCAAGCCTCTACTTGGTTTCCCCAATGTATAGAGGCCACAACGGGTACAAGTAGATGCAGTATACCACATTGGCAGATGTGCAGGTGAACATCTGTTTGATGCAGAAAATCTTCTTGGGGCCTGGGATAGGGGTGAGGGGGGAGGTGTGGGGGCAAGTGTAGCACTTCCTGCGGTTGCAGGGGAAGGTGCCGGGTGTGGTGGAGCTGGAGGGGAGTGTGGAGCGGACAAGGGAGTTGCAGAGAGAGTGCTGTCTCCGGAAGGCAGACAACGGTGGGGAGGGAAAAATGTCTTTGGTGGTGGGGTCGGATTGCAGATGGTGGAAGGGTCGGAGGATGATGCATTGGATCCAGAGGTTGGTGGCGTGGTATGTGAGGATGAGGGGGATTCTCTTTTGGTGGTTATTGCGGGGGCAGGGTGTGAGGGATGAGTTATGGGAAATGTGGGAGACACAATCGAGGGCGTTCTCGACCACTGCTGGGGGGAAGTTGTGGTCCTTGAAGAACGCGGCCATCTGGGATGTGCAGGAGTGGAATGCCTCATCCTTGGAGCAGATGCAGCGGAGGCGAAGGAATTGGGAATAGGGGATGGAATTTTTGCAGGAAGATGGGTGGGAGGAGATGTATTCTAGGTACCTGTGGGAGTCAGTGGGGTTGAAATGGATATCGGTTTCTAGGTGGTTGCCTGAGATGGAGACAGAGGGGTCCAGGAAGGTGAGGGATGTGTTGGAGATGGCCCAGGTGAACTTGAGGTTGGGGTGGAAGGTGTTGGTGAAGTGGATGAACTGTTCGAGCTCCTCTGGGGAGCAAGAGGCGGCGCCGATACAGTCATCAATGTAAGGGAGGAAGAGGTGGGGTTTGGGGTCAGTGTGGGTGTGAAGGAGGGACTGTTCCATGTAACCTACAAAAAGGCAGGCATAGCTTGGGCCCATGCGCGTACCCATAGCCACCCCCTTCGTAGGAAGTGGGAATGTCGATTCTTTTAAAATCAAAACAAAGGGGGAAAAGTTAAAGAAGTATAAAACGTTACAAATAAAGTTGATTTTTAAAAAGTTCAGAACATCAGAAATGAACGATGAAGGAATAATGTTAATTAATAAAGTATACATGAAAGTTGGAGAAACCAAATTTGTAAAGCAGAGGGTTTAAATAATATTTTTTGAGAAAGATTATTTCGCTGAAATTCCAGAAGTATAAGAAATCCTCAGAAAATACGTCTCAAAAGATATTTTTGCTCACTAGGAAAACTATCTTACACGTTTGAAGGTTTAAGGTAAAACGTTGCTTTAAATTTTGTTGGATATCTCATTCTTAGATATTGCTAGATGTTCTTGAATAATTGGTAAAATCAAGCTGAACTCTGTTAGATTTGATATTACACCTTTTTATAGTTTTTGGCATGCTTAGCCATTTACAGTGCATTGCTTTTTAACTTCTGTTAAATGAAACAAATTAATAAATTTACAATTTTCTAAATGAACCCTAAACTCTTACATGCACTTACGTGGAGAAGTGTGCTTTCTGAAGAGAAAAATTGCAGATTCTTAAAATAGCTGAGGCATTCATTCCAGAGCTAAGGCTAATTCAAATCATGCAGGCTGTCTAGAGGATGGTATGTATCTGGGCAGCTTCCTCCCGTTTGGGATGGTGATATGAATTCTAGACCCAAAACTTTAAGCGTTTGTTAAATTGACTGGCTTGAGCTCAGCAGCAAGGGATTGTCAGGGAAATACTCCAGAACTAAATTAGGTCTTTTTAAAAAACAGAGTTTCAAACTATAAATCTCTTCATAGATCTCAGCCTCATAGGATTAGACACTTTACTGAGGAGTCTATGGAAAAGGACCAAATTAAAAAAATGAAAGAACTGTGGATGCTGTAAATCAGAGACAAAAGCAAAAATTGCTGAAAAATCTCAGCAGGTCTGACAGCATTTGTGGAGACAAATCAGAGCTAACGTTTATGGTTCAGTGACCCTACCTCAGGATTGGTGGTAGCTAAGAAAATGTCAGTTTATCTGCAGAAGGTAGGGCAGGGGTAGGGGCTAAGATGTAAACAATAGTTGGGGATAGAGCCCAAAGAGAGAGATGAACAGTTAGATAGACAAAGGAGTGAATAACGATCAGCCTAAGAGAATGAGTAGCTCATAATGGGGACAATTAGTGGCTAAAATCGGGGTTGTGTGTAATAACAGGCCATGTGATTACAAGGGGAATAGGGTGGTGTGTTGAAGTGGCAGGCAGCTGGAAGCTCAGGGTCTTTTTTTGTGGACAAAACACAGGTGTCCTGCAAAGCAGTCATCCAGTCTACACTTCATTTCCCCAATGTAGATGATCACATTGTGACCAGTGAATGCAGCAGACTAGATTGAGTGAAGATAACAAAGTGTGAAGCTGGATGAACACAGCAGGCCAAGCAGCGTCTCAGGAGCACAAAAGCTGACGTTTCGGGCCCAGACCCTTCATCAGAGAGGGGGATGGGGAGAGGGTTCTGAAATAAGTAGGGAGAGAGGGGGAGGTGACCGAAGATGGATAGAGGAGAAGATAGGTGGAGAGGAGAGTATAGGTGGGAAGGTGGGGAGGGGATAGGTCAGTCCAGGGAGGACGGACAGGTCAAGGAGGCAGGATGAGGTTAGTAGGTGGGAAATGGAGGTGTGGCTTGAGGTGGGAGGAGGGCATAGCTGAGAGGAAGAACAGGTTAGGGAGGCAGGGACAAGCTGGGCTGGTTTTGGGATGCAGTGGGGGAAGGGGAGATTTTGAAGCTTGTGAAGTCCACATTGATACCATTGGGCTGCAGGGTTCCCAAGTGGAATATGAGTTGCAGTTCCTGCAACCTTTGGGTGCCATCATTGTGGCACTACAGGAGGCCCAGGATGGACATGTCATCTGAAGAATGGGAGGGGGAGTTAAAATGGTTCGCGACTGGGAGGTGCAGTTGTTTATTGCGAACCGAGCGGAGGTGTTCTGCAAAACGGTCCCCAAGCCTCTGCTTGGTTTCCCCAATGTAGAGGAAGCCACACCGGGTACAATGGATGCAGTATACCACATTGGCAGATGTGCAGGTGAACCTCTGCTTAATATGGAAAGTCATCTTGGGGCCTGGGATGGGGGTGAGGGAGGAGGTGTGGGGTCAAGTGTAGCATTTCCTGTGGTTGCAGGAGAAGGTGCCGGGTGTGGTGGGGTTGGAGGGCAGTGTGGAGCGGACAAGGGAGTCACGGAGAGAGTGGTCTCTCTGGAAAGCAGACAGGATTGGGGATGGAAAAATGTCTTGGGTGGTGGGGTCGGATTGTAGATGGCGGAAGTGTCGGAGGATGATGCGTTGTATCCGGAGGTTGGTGGGGTAGTATGTGTGGACGAGGGGGATTCTCTTAGGGCAGTTTATGCGGGGGCGGGGTGTGAGGGATGTGTTGCGGAAAATGTGGGAGACACGGTCAAGGGCGTTCTTGACCACTGCGGGGGGGGATGTTGTGGTCCTTGAAGAACACGGACATCTGGGATGTGCGGGAGTGGAATGCCTCATTCTGGGAGTAGATGCAGCGGAGGCGAAGGAATTGGGAATAGGGGATGGAATTTTGGTCAAATGTTCATTACAAATTATGGGCCAGACAATAAAGTATAATCAGATCAAGGTCCAAATTTCATGTTGCAAATATCCAAAGAAAGGATGAATAGTTTGGGAATAAAACAATGGATGCCTTCATCTCAATCACAATTTGAAGGACCATTGGAAAGTCGGCATCAAACTTTGAATGCCATGATTGCAGCCTATTGTTTGGAATGTTCCAATGGTTAGGGGAAAGGAATTCCATTGTTACTGTTTGCCTCTAGGGATGTTGTCTAATGAGTTCACAAGATTTGTGTTGAAAGAATCTGTTACATTAATTTAAAGAAAAAAATTATAAATCAAACTTCAGTGACTATACAATGATCTATATGTTTTGTTTCTGAGGGAAAAAAAACTAGTCTAAAAGGGTAAGCTGGCCAAAAACGATTTGAAATGTTCTCAACAAACAAAGAAAATTAGGATAGCTTAAAAAAAGGGTCAAACTCAGAATTTTGTCACTGGAGACAATGTTAATACTACTACCCATCTGTGAGAATTAAAAGCAAAGTCTTTGGACCCTATCAAATTAAAATAGTCAATTTTGTGGATGAAATAGTGTGCACTCCAGAGAGGAGGAAAATTCAGTGAGAATGTTAATATGTCATGTGATCCAATGACAGTGAGAGTAGTCAGAGGAAATTTGTATTTGCAGTATTTCTTAAAAAAATCAGAGTGCAATACAAATATTAGAACGAGTACAGAATGAATCAGACAATGAAAATTCAAAAGCTGACACTCTAGTAATTAATTTACACAATATGGAGATGTTTAATAATTTAGACGGAACATTATGCCAACTCCCAGAACACTGTTGGAAAGACTTACAACAGCTATTATTGGCTGTTTAATTGTTTTACATAAATAGATCAGTAAAAACATACTTGACATTAAGGTAGGGGATGTGTTACCCATCAAACAACATCCTTACAGACTCAATCTCAAGTAATTAGCTCAAGTAAGGGTCAAGATCAAGTTCATGATGAACAATATGATTATTGAACCAAGTCCAAATTCATGATGAACAATATGATTATTGAACTAAGTCATAGTGGTTAGAGTTTGCCTCTTGTGACTGTACTGAAATCTGTTACAATGATAAATGATTATCAATTATCACAAAGGCAATGTGATAACCAAAAGCACATTCATGTCACATTCCTGGATTGTAGGGTACTTTGAAGGGAGTGGACAAGCATTGGACAAATTTGAACAGTCAGAAATTGATTTGTTAAGAGATTATTGGCCAGACCCTATAAATGATACAAAAACTCTACAGGCATTGTTATATTTTCAGATCATAATCCTCCAACTTTCCTGGAATAATTCTATAAATCAAATTTGAGGCTGTTTTATTAGAATTTAAAGCTACACCTATAACATGAAAGTCATTCATTGCACTGGAAAAGACAATATTATAATAAATTCTTAGTCAAAAGAAAATATGGAGGAACACTCATGCCATGGCCAACATGAACTTGTGCAGAATATGATTGTTACGGAAATTCTTTCTGAGACCATAAGAGCATAAGACATAGGAGTGAAAGTAAGGCCATGCAGCCCATCAAGTCCACTCCGCCATTTAAATCATGGCTGATGGGCATTTCAACTCCACTTCCCTGCACCCTCCCCATAGCCCTTGATTCCTTGTGAGATCAAGAATTTGTTGATCTCTGCCTTGAAGGCATCTAACGTCCCGGCCTCCACTGCACTCTGTGGCAATGAATTCCACGCGCCCACCACTCTCTGGCTGAAGAAATGTCGTCTCATTTCCATTTTAAATTTACCCCCTCTAATTTTAAGGCTGTGCCCACAGGTCCTAGTCTCCCCGCCTAACAGAAACAACTTCCTAGTGTCCACCCCTTCTAACCCATACATTATCTTGTAAGTTTCTAATAGATCTCCCCTCAACCTTCTAAACTCTAATGAGTACAATCCCAGGATCCTTAGCCATTCATCATATGTTAAACCTACATTTCCAGGGATCATCCGTGTGAATCTCTCCTGGACACGTGCCAGGGCTAGTATGTCCTTCCTGAGGTGTGGGGCCCAAAATTGGACACTGTATTCTAAATGGGGCCTACTCTCCTGAGATAAATGCCAACATTACATTCGCTTTCTTAATCACGGACTCTACCTGCAAGTTAACTTTTAGAGAATTCTGGACCAACACTCCCAGATCCCTTTGTACTTCTGCTTTGCAAATTTTCTCATCAGTTAGAAAATAGTCCATGCCTTTATTCTTTTTTCCAAAGTGCCAAACCTCACATTTACTCACGTTGAATTTCATCAAACATTTCTTGGACCACTCTCCTAAACTGTCTAAATCTTTCTGCAGCTTCCCCACCTCCTCAGTACTACCTGCCTGTCCACCTATCTTTGTATCATCGACAAACTTCGCCAGAATGCCCCCAGTCCCTTCATCCAGATCATTAATATATAAGGTGAACAGCTGCGGCCCCAATACTGAACCCTGCAGGACGCCACTCGTCACCGGTTGCCATTCCGAAAAAGAGCCTTTTATCCCAACTCTCTGCCTCCTGTCAGACAGCCAATCCTCAATCCAAGCCAGTAGCTCACCTCGAACAGCATGGGCCCGCACCTTGCTCAGCAGCCTCCTGGGAGGCACTGTATCAAAGGACTTTTGGAAGTCTCGATAGATAACATCTACTGGGTTTCCCTGGTCTAACATACTTGTTACCTCTTCAAAGAATTCTAACAGGTCTGTCAGGCATGATCCCCCCTTACTAAATCCGTGCTGACTTGTTCTAATCTGACCCTGCACTTCCAGGAACTTAGAAATCTCATCGTTGACAATGGATTCAAGAATTTTACCAACTACTGAGGTTAGGCTAATCGGCCTATAATTTTCCATCTTTTGCCTTGATCCTTTCTTAAACAAGGGGGTTACAACAGCAATTTTCCAATCACCTGGGACTTTCCCAGACTCCAGTGACTTTTGAAAGATCACAACCAAAGCCTCTGCTATTTCCTCAGCCACCTCCCTCAGAACTCTAGAATGTAGCCCATCGGGGCCAGAAGATTTATCAATTTTTAGACCTTTTAGCTTTTCTAGCACTTTCTCTTTCGTAATACCTACCATACTCAACTCTGCCCCCTGACTCTCCCTAATTGTTGGCATACTACTCATGTCTTCCACTGTGAAGACTGGCGCAAAGTACTTATTAAGTTCTTCAGCTATTTCCTTATCTCCCATCACTAGCCTTCCAGCATCAATTTGGAGTGGCCTAATGTCTACTTTTGCCCCTTGTTTTTTTCTTCTGTATTGAAAGAAGCTTTTACTATCATTTCTAAATCTATCTACATCCATAATAACAGTTAAGTAAATAAGAGGAAATTTCAATAGAAAATGAAAATGTTCTAAAAGAGAACATTTTATTTACTATTATTAGGGAACTTGGATTCCCAAGTAGAGGTTTGAGTTTTTCATTCTGTGAAGGTGATTTCATTCTTAAGGGTCAGAAACTAGATTCTTTAAAAGTAGATTAAAACAGAATTTCTAAGAAATCATGTGACTTATGCTAAATGATAAGACACGCTACCTGGTATGGCAATTGCTGAAGTGTTTGCTAAGTCGAACTTTTATGATTTAAGTAAAGAGATGCCAGAGGAAGGTTTGATTCAGAGAGAAAATATCTATACCAGCAAAAGGGCAAATTTAGTTTTGGCAGTCTCCAAGTCGTTATAGCTGGAAAGAAATTATGAACTGTTTTGGCAGCCCAGGCAGATAAACCCAGACAAAGCCCTGAGCTTTCCATTAAGTTCAGGAATGTTAGTGAGTTAGCCTGCTTGAGTATCCATCTGGGGGGGAGATGGAGAAAATATTCACAAAGTAACCAAAAAGACATTCCTGCGACTTCATTGGTCGAATAAGAAGAGTGACTATAGTAGTGATATAGTAGGTTGAGTGTCTGTAAAATGATATTGCTGGGAAAAGTGGTAGCTCTTTTTGCTGGTTATGATAAAATTCAAATTGATTTGTTAAAAAATTATTGGCCAGATCCAATAAATGATACAAAAACTCTGCAGGGACTGCAATTGATCACCAATCAACCCTTTATTTATATGTGGAGAGTCTTTGACACTGATCGAGCTTCCTCACTGTGACCAGGATGCCTGAAACCCCTGCTTATATCTGTCAGCCAGGGTTCTCTAACTAGACCAGATTAAGAGCCCTAATCAGGGAACTTACATTCGTTAATGTCTAGCTGGCTGACCTCATTACAATCACAACAGTATGTTTTATAGAAAACAAAAGAAATAAAAGGTACATGTAGGTGTATAGATAAATGTGTGTCCTTTCGTTGAATGTACATTGGTAATCTCATGCGACTATGTTTAGTGACTAACCACCATAGTAACCAAATTTCACAAATATAACTGGTGACCTAACAAACCAAGTTTCACTCTGGGATTAGACTTGTCCAATGTCACCATCAAGTGGAATCATCATACCTTGTAGATGGTGAACAGACTTTGGGGAGTCAGCAGGTGACTGACAGTTTCCAGGCCCTGACCTGTTCCTGTAGTCATAGTATTTATTTGGTTGGTACACTGCAGGTTCTGATCACTCCCAGGATAATGGGGGATTTAGTATTGGTAACACCATTGAATGTCAAGGGACAATGGATAGATTCTCACTTTTTAGAGACAGTCATTGCGTGGCAATCGTATATAAATGTTATATGCCTCTTATTAAAGTCTGAATATTGTCGCGATCCTGCTGTGTATGAACATTTTCTGAGAGGTTGTGAATGGAGCTGTATGTTGTCCAGCAATCAGCAAACATCTCCATTTCTGAGCTCACAAAGGGAAGCTCACTGAAACAGTTCAGAAGAAAACTTGAAGAATCATAAAATCTTCAAGCAGCAGAGACTTATCACATCGGGGTTAGGGTTAATGCCGTCCAGTTCCAAACTGTTGTTCAATTGACAAATCTTTAAATAATATCACTTCCTTTTCGAGCAATTATTTAATTTTCTTTCTGTAATGTTCATGAACTCTACCTCCAACTAGCGGATGCTGCCCCTTCGGTTTTACATTGTGGAGAGGGTAAAGTTTGTAGATTTAGTTCAAATCAGTTTTATGTGCATTGCCTGGGCGTTTTGCATTAATCCCAAGGATAAGCTGACACCTTGTGGCTTGATTACAGTCCTGCAGAGTTTGCACTATTCTGATCTTGAGAAAGACCGAGGCCCCCCATGATAAATCTATGAAGAAAAAGTGTAGCTATGCCATTCTCAGATTCAGAAAGGAGTTACTGTTATCTATGGTTTTCTCATTCCTTAACTCTGACTCTCTCAGGACCCATGGAAAGGTCTCAGTCACGTTTCTGCAGTCCATAGTTTCCATTAACCTTGCACTATCAAAATTTAACTTCTCCAAAACAAAAACTAGATCCCTAAAACATATGAATCATATGAATATTTGATATTCATAGCAGACACAGGAGCAAATTCACTAACCTCCCACTTCCAATGGGGGAATCACATTCAAAGAGTTTGCAAGAATGTAGAGCTGGCATTACTGGATAGCATATCAAACTAAAATGTCCCTGGGCACACAAATTGTTCAGCCCCCACACCCAGGAGATAGTAAGCCAGGTGACCAAAAATGTGGTCAAAAAGGCAAGTTTAAGGTGGAGACAGAGATGGAGAAATTTAGGGAGGACTTTTCTGAGCTTAGTGGGTGCAGGAGCTGAAGACATGGTCACCTTTCATGAAGCAATTAAAATCGGAATGTGCAAGAGGTCAGAACAGAAGTAGCACAGAGACTGACATTTGAATAATGCCCAAAGTGTAATAATTTGAGGCAAGGATCCAAAGAGTAAAAGCATGCTTTGCTAAACCTTTATAAAACTCTGGTTAGATCCGACTTAGAGGACAGTATAGTGTCCGATTCCAGACACTTTACTTCAGGAAAGATGGCAAGCTTTGGAAAAGGGGCACAAAAAGAAGAGATTTTGTTTTAACTTAACAAGTTGGTTTAACCAGGAAAGCACTGCTTGGTGCTGGAGACAGATTCAGTGTTGACATTCAGGAGGAAACTGGAGAAATACTTGCAATGGAAGAACTTGCAGCAATCCAGGATCTCGTCCGATATTGTATCAGAGACAATGGGAACTGCAGATGCTGGAGAATCCAAGATAACAAAGTGTGGAGCTGGATGAACACAGCAGGCCAAGTAGCATCTCAGGAGCACAAAGGCTGACGTTTCGGGCCTAGACCCTTCACAACCAGCCCAGCTCTTCGCCTCCCCCCACTGAATCACAAAACCAGCCCAGCCTGTCTCTGCCTCCCTAACCTGTTCTTCCTCTCACCCATCCCTTCCTCCCACCCTAAGCCGGACCTCCATTTCCTACCTACCACCTCATCCCACCTCCTTGACCTGTCCATCTTCCCTGGATTGACCTATCCTCTCCCTACCTCCCCACCTATACTCTCCTCTCCACCTATCTTCTTTTCTCTCCATCTTTGGTCCGCCTCCCCCCTCTCCCTATTTATTCCAGAACCCTCTCCCCATTCCCCTCTCTGATGAAGGGTCTAGGCCCAAAACGTCAGCTTTTGTGTTCCTGAGATGCTGCTGGGCCTGCTGTGTTCATCCAGCTTCACACTTTATTATCTTGGATTCTCCAGCATCTGCAGTTCCCATTATCAGTAATACAATAATTTCAGAGCCTGAATAGCTTCTCCAATGTGCTTTACCCATCCCCACAGCTCTGATGAAGGGTCTAGGCCCGAAACGTCAGCTTTTGTGCTCCTGAGATGCTGCTTGGCCTGCTGTGTTCATACAGCTTCACACTTTGTTATCTCGTCCTATATTGTTCTATTTAATCTGAAGACATGGGTTCCGAGGATGTTTTTCATGAAGGCGGCCATTACACTGCTGTACCAGCTTAAACATGTGCTTTCGAGCAAAACTATTACAGTTGGAGCCTGAGATCCTGCACTGAGAACAGCACTGTAACTGTGGCCATGCATTCCCGACCCCTTAACAGGAGGGTTAGCGAACCATGTTTCGTGCTCTATTGTGGAAGGAGAGGAATGGCTGAGTCAGAGCTAAAAGCAGAGCACCAGATGGCTTACTCAGAGATGCAGTCAGGTAAGGCCAACGGTGGTGTAGTGATGAAAATTAAAGCTACTCCAAAAGCCAGGATTGGAAGGGTGCAGAAACTGTGGAGAGAGAGTTGTAGGATTGTAGGAGGTAAGACTGCAGTCAGGAGGGGACAAAAACACACATTGGATTTATCTACATAACAAAAGGGGACATGTTTTGGACTCCTGCGTTGTGTGAGAATCATACAGTTGAGTAATTTATCAGAGAGCTGATTGTTATGAGCGGCTTTGGCTTTCTGAAACTTAGCTGACCTACAAAGTGAAAATACAAAGATGTATTCAGTTAACACAAATATGGAAACAGCGCACCTGAAACACACAATGTCACTGGGTGAAAAATGTAATCGAGTGAGACAAAGAGACCTCAGCAACCACACAGCAGGACTGGTTTCCTGTTGCTGGCCTCAGAGAGCTAGCACAGGTTCCTGGTATAAGGCAGAATCGGAGTCCCATCAGCAGATCAGGAAAGCTTATGGCCCACACTGCGATGCCACATTATGTACTCACCACAGCTCACTCACAGCCAGACAGAGGCTCCAATTCTAACTGTCACCAAACCTAGCTGGAAACCTCACAGCAATGAAGTAGAAGCTGTGCTTTCTCGTCGTATAACACATGCTTGGTTCCAGCATGTGGTTTGTTATCAGACATTTCCCCCTCCCGAAGGCTGCTGGTGTCAACTGGTATAGTCTGTGAATTTATAGCTGGAACTGGCACAAGGCTTGGGGGGAGGGAGTCAACATGAAGGCCCCTGAGCTCAGACACAAGGGATTCAACAACATGCCCCTGCTGCTGTAACCACAGCCATTCCATTTCCATACTTCTTTCCTTCTCAGGAACAACTGGGTCTGCCAATGGGTCTGCTTCTCTGTCATGATCACACTCAGTATTTTATTACAGCCCAGACCTGAGATTCCCTGTAAATCCCCCCCAGACCACTCCCAATAAATTACCCAGACCCCTACAACCCTCCCTCTCTCTGTAACCTCCTCCAGCCCCTACAACCTTCCATCTCTCTGTAACCTCCTCCAGCCCCTACAACCCTCCCTCTCTCTGTAACCTCCTCCAGCCCCTACAACCCTCCCTCTTTCTGTAACCTCCTCCAGCTCCTACAACCTTCCCTCTCTCTGTAACCTCCTCCAGCCCCTACAACCCTCCCTCTCTCTGTAACCTCCACCAGCCCCTACAATCTTCCCTCCCTCTCTCTGTAACCTCCTCCAGCACCTACAACCCTCCCTCTCTCTGTAACCTCCTCCAGCCCCTACAATCCTCCCTCCCTCTCTCTGTAACCTCCACCTGTCCCTACAACCTTCCCTCTCTCTGTAATCTCCTCCAGTTCCTACAACCCTCCTTCCCTTAGTAATCTCTTCATTTCTGAACAAGTGTCATATTGAGCTCAAAACATTAACTCTGTTTTTCCCTTCACAGGTGCTGCCAGACCTGCTTAGTGTTTCCATCAACCTCTGTACCATTGTTTCAGATTCCAAGTATTTTTGGTAATTTGTTGCTATGTTTCATGCTGTCACTGTGAGAGGATCCAGTGATAGTTACTGGATATACTTATTCACTGCGAGTATCAGTGTAGAATGCTCACAGGTAGGAAGATTCATGAGGTAAATGAGATTGGGAAGGATATCTTTCCAAGTGGGGACAGGAAGAAAGTCACCCCCTCACCATCCTAACAGGCATCGTTAATCTTTAGCCTCTTGAGCTCTGGAAATGGGATCTTCGCTTGCTGTAGGCATGAATCTCCTGCCCTCTCTTCATTACCCAGTGGGCATGCCACCCCATGCACTGCCCAGAAAGGGCATCTGAGTTATCTCCAGGCTGTGCAGTGAATTGATTTTTTCATATATTGCTCTGAAAAGTCCCTGTTAACAGAGATGTGTTCTCTCGGGTTAGGATGTGAGTACTAGTGACATAAATACTTGACACCGGCTTCTTACTAAGAACAAAGATCACTAGGTTTACCCACAGAGGAACCAAACACATTCAAACTTTATCACATTCATTATGACAGCCTGGGCGCATGCTGAGTATGAACTGACTCTCCTGGCAGATTACAAAATGTAGCAGCAACCATTTAGGTGGAGCTGGGATCTTATTACAAGAATATCGCATGACACAATGCCACAAGAATGGTAGCACTTAAAGGGACATGCTTGCCTGGTTACAGATACACACGATATTACAACATTCCCCATTTCTCCTTTCAGCAGTTCTCCCCATGGTAAAATGAATAGGGATCTAGGTTTAAAATGACAGAGCCATATTTGCACACATTCCCTTTCCACTTTGGGATGAAGTTTCAGTGTATTTATAAATGACTTGTACAGGTTCTTCCTCAGTTCTCAGGGTGTGGTTATATAATTCTATGCTGTTCTGCGTGCTATCTACCATTGTCGATTGGTGTGGACTGCTCACTATGGACATGACCTATCTTATGTTGTTGCTTTCTATGCAATGCTTTAAGAGTCTGAATCATCACTGTGGATTACATGAGGATTATCCTGTGCCATTTCAAAGTTCTGTTCTGTCCTGGAACATAACCATTGCGCTGTAAATGACCAATTTGTCAAGAGCACAATTTTTCAGTGTCCTTCCATTTCTCCAAGTGAGGGTCTTATTGTCTTGTCCTCCTATGTTTTGACCCAGGTAAAGCTGAGGCAATTATTGACATGCTCTGTGACTGTACTCCTTCATCATTCTCTTTATTTTCAAGAAGGAATCATCTGCATCTGGGTGATTAGGAAGTGTATGTGATGGAAGAACAGCATGGACAAGGGCTTCAAGTGAAGATGCCTTGCCTTGAAGTGTGACCTATATATTCAATATGGCAATCCCAAAGTTTTGACATGTTGCCTTACACTGTGTGACTGTTGATTTATCTGTGCGCACGGTATCCTCTGCCACACCATCTGACTGTCTGTGTTGCAGAGATGGTGTGATACTTTGAACTCCCAGCTTCCTGCACTCAACTCCGAATAGTTTGCCAATAACTGTCTGACATGATCTGTTGTGAGATGCATAATATCCTGAAAATAGCAGTGAAAGTGTCAACAACTGTGGTTGTGGTAGTATTCCTGCCTTGCATGACAAGGTGAAATCTAGTAAAAGTCATGTTATTTGTATATAGTATTCACCATGGACCTGAAGGCAGTTTGTAGCATCTCAGAGCGTGGTTCGGAATTGAAATATTTTGCAGTGTAAGTGCTTCTTTGTGCTATTGGGATTGATAGAGCTGACATACTTCATACAATTGTATCTATTGATGAATGTCCTTTTTTTGTTACCAGGCCAATGGGCAGATTTATGTATGAACCTTCTTTCTGCCATGTGACTGATGTAGAGATAGTTCAGCATGTCCTGGTGCACCGTTTTGAAACCAGCACTTGTTTGCCTTTGAAAATGGCCTCACGTGATAGGGTTCATGTTTCTGTATGCGGAGTGAAGCGAGTGAATGTGCTCAGGCTTACTGTCATTGCATGAGTTCTTCAGATGGATCATGCTGAACATGTCCTGATTGGTTATCACCAAAGTCGATGCGATCAGCATGAAAGTTCTCGTCCATCTCTGATTCAACGGCATTGACCTGGGAATCTGTTGGGAAGTCTTTATGATTTGGGAGCTGAACCTGATATCTGAGGTTATCATTGTGGATCTTGGTCTGTCGTGGTCCTCCAGGCCATGACCTCAGGCTTTGATGAGAAGATGTGAGAATGTCAGTGGTGAACATGTAGCAGCTTCCTGCAGATCATTACCAAAGGCTTACGATAGTTCTAGGCTACAAACAGTGCCATGTGTGGAATCACTCCATTCCAAAAAACCCATGCCAGAGTTTCCCTTCTGATGTGCCAATACTTGCTGTTTAAAATCGCCCTGTTTAGCAATTTTTCTTTCTAATACTGCGTTATTGTTAGATCATCTTTCCCTTGGAGTTTAAAGTTTAAGCGAGCTATGAAGCGCTTTGGGTTTGTGCTATCCAAGCGTTAGATTTGAATGTGGAATTGATGCCATTTTGCCAGTTGGAGGTGATATCGAGATGTTGTGACACTGAATGTGAATTTAAACCCTAAAATGGAGAGCCCGTGACTTGCTTCTTCTGCAGTTCAGGTGCAAATGTAGAATTTAAAGCAGCTGCTTCTTGTGCTGTACATGGGCCAGGAGCCGTTGTGAAAACAGTGACAAAACAGGTGAAACAGAGGGCAACGTTTGAGTCCCTTCATCCAGGCTGATGCTGTAATTCCTTTTCAACATGAGCAGAATGTGGGAGAGAGGTGATGCTGTTGCTGCAGGGGGATCAAGGGAAATCATTCACTTTGCAGTTTGTTTGATCCACTTTTCACTTTACACTTTTCACCGTTTTGGTTCTGAGGACGGGTCACTGGGCCTGAGATATTAAGTCTGATTTTTTTTTTCTTTGCTGATGCTGCCAGACCTGTTGAGCTTTTCCAGCAATTTCTGGTTTTGTTCCTGATTTACAGCATCCGCAGTTCACAAAGAAGAGCAGGCCAGGAGGATTAGCCATGGGAAATACAGGATTATGGGGATAGGACTTGTGGGATGGGCCTGGGAGGAATGCTCTTTGGAGGCTTGGTGTGGACTGAATGTGCCAGATGGCCTGCTTCCAAAGTGTGGAGATTCTATGAAACAAACCGTGCGAAGTGCTTACCTTTAAGGGCTGGCAGGATGAATCAGTCTAGAAGAGCATCATGGAGAATGTACAACGACACTTAACAGTCTGGATCAAAGACCAAAACAAGTGGCAGGTCCTTCTTAGTGTGAGGGCTATTCAAGAAAAAAAGCCTGTGAGGCTTTACAGAATGAGTAGGGAGAGAGTTCTCAGTCAGAAAGTTTCAAACAGGGTCTCACAGAGCGACCATTTCTAGAGCAGCCATTTTTGAGAAGAATTGCTTCGTGGTGCTGGCAGGTGTAAGTGTGGGCGGAGGTGAATGCCAGGCTATGTTGAGGAGGGCAAATGGCAACAAGGTGAGGGCAAGGTTCAGAGATAGCAGTCAGTGGAGTGGTCTGCTCCTCCTGTTGGATGTGGGAGTCATGGGAGAAGTTGACGGTCCTTGGAGCCCGTATCTACAGGAAAAGTGTCCGGCTGCAACTCCTCTCAGACAGACTGGAACAGTCGAAGCAGCACAGAGGAGCACACAGGAAACACACACGGGAGGAGCACATGGGAGGAGCACACAGGAAGAGAACACGGGAGGAGCACACAGGAAACACACACGGGAGGAGCACATGGGAGGAGCACACAGGAAGAGAACACGGGAGGAGCACACAGGAAACACACACGGGAGGAGCACATGGGAGGAGCACACAGGAAGAGAACACGGGAGGAGCATGCAGTGACAGATAGTTGCTTCAGGGAGGAGGCCACACTGCACGTACTATCAGCTAGATGGGTGACCACCAGGAAAGTTAGGCAGGTAGTCCACGAGTCTCTGTGACTATCCTGTTTGGGGGGGGGAGCAGTAGCCTCTTAGGGGGAAAATAACAGCAGCAGCCAGGTCTTTGGCATCATGACTGGCTCTGCTATAATGTAGGGTATGGCAAAGTCCAAACATTTGTGTTAGGGCACTCCGTAGCCAGGGGCACAGACAGGCATTTCTGTAGCCGTGGGTGACACTCCAGGTTGGTTTGTTGCCTTCCTAGTGCAAGGGTCTAGAATGTCTTGGAGCGGTTGTTACAAATTCTCAAAGGAGAGCATCCAGAGGCTGTTGTACACATTTGTAGCAACGACATGGGCAGAGAAAGGGATGAGATCCTGCAGAGTGAATATAGGAAGTTAGACAGGAAGTTAAAAAGCAGGACTTCAAGGGTTGCAATATCTGGGTTACTCCCAGTGCCCCATGCTAGTGAGAGGAGGAGAGGTCAGATAAATGCCTGGCTGAGGAGCTGGTGCAAGGGGCAGGGATTCAGATTTTGGGATCATTGGAATCTCTTGTGGGACAGATGTGACCTGTGCAAGAGGGACAGGTTGCACCTGAACTGAAAGGGAACCAAAATACTGATGGGGAGATTTGTTAGTGCTCCTCGGGAGGGTGTAAACTCATCTGGAGAAGGTTAAGGCTGGTACAGAAGTTAAACAGAGCAAGTTAAATAGGCAAGGTAGGCAGGATCAAAGCAGAGAATAAGGTAGGACTGATAAATTAAACTGCATTTATTTCAATGCAAGAGGCCAAACAGGTAAGGCAGATGAACTCAGGGCATGGTAGGGAACATGAGACTGGGATATCAGAGCTATCACAGAGACATAGCTGAGGGAGGGACAGGACTAGCAGCTCAATGTTCTGGGGTGTGTATGTTATAGGAAGGATAGACGAGGAGGCAAGAGAGGAGGGGGAGTGGCTTTTTTGATTAGGGAAAACATTATGGCAGTATTTAGAGAAGATATACCTGAAGGATTGCCCACTAAAGCTATATAGGAGGAACAGTGAAATAAGAAAGGGAGATCACTTTGGTGGGATTGTAATACAGGTCCCCAATAGTCAGTGAGAAATTGAGGACCAGATATGCAGGGAGATCACAGATAGCTATAAAAATAATAGGGTTGCAATCTTTTCAAATATAGACTGGGTATGCCAAAGTATTAAGGGCTTGGACAGAGAAGGATTTGTTAAGTGTGTTCGGGAAAGAATTTTCAATCAAAATGTAGATGTACCTACTAGGGAATGGGAAAAACCTCATTTCCTTTTGGGAAGTAAGGCAGGGGAATTGACTGAGGTGTCAGTGGGGGAGCACTTTGGGGCCAGTGAACATAATTCTATTAGTTTTAAGATAGCTATGGAAAAGGATGTGCGTGGCCCACTAGTTAAAGTTCGACACTGGGGCAAGACCAATTTAGATGATATTAAACAGAAACTTTCAAAAGTTGATTGGGGGAGGCTGTTCGCAGATGAAGGGACACCTGGTGAGTGGGAGGCTTTCGAAAGTGAGACAATGAGAGTTCAGGGACAGTGTTTTCCTGTTAGTGTGAGGGACAAGGCAGGCTGGAGTAGGAAACACTGGATTACTAGAGGTGTTGAGACACTGGTCAGGAATGCATACGTCAGGTATAGACAGCTGGATCAAGTGAATCTATTGAGTAATATAGGGGGTGTAGAAGTACACTTAAGAGGGAAATTGGGAGGCTAAAAGGGGACATGAGATGGCTTTGGCAGATAAGTTTAAAAAGAATCCAAAGAGATTCTATTCGTATATTAAGAGCAAAACAGTAATTGAATGAGGCAGATAAGTTTAAAAAGAATCCAAAGAGATTCTATTCGTATATTAAGGGCAAAACAGTAATTGAATGAGAATAGGGCCCCTTAAAGAACAATGAGGTCATCTTAATTTGGAACCACGGGAGATGGACGAGATCCTAAGCAAATATTTTGCATCAGTATTCACTGTGGAGAAAGCCATGGAAGCTAGGGAACACAGGGAAATGGATACTGATGTTTTGAAAAGAATCCACATTACAGAAGAGGAGGTGCTGAAGGTCCTAAAAAACATAAAGGTAGATAAATCACCAGAACTGGTAAAGTGTATCCCAGGACATTGTAGGAAGCGAGGGAAGAAATTGTGGGTCCTGTAGTGGAGATATTTGTAACATGACACAGCTACAAGTGAGGTGTCAGAATGCTGGAGGCTGGTTAATGTTGTGCCATTATTTAAGAAAGGTTGCAAGGAAAAGCCAAGGAACTGTAGACCAGTGAACCTGATATCAGTGGTGGGTACATTGGTGGAGGGGATTCTGAGGTACAAGATCTATATGCATTTGGAAAGGCAAGGACTGATAAGGGATAGTCAGCATGGCTTTGTGCAGGGGAACTCATGTCTCACAAACTTGATTGAGTTTTTTGAAGATGTGACCAAGAAGATAGATGAAGGCAGCGCAGTAAATGTTGTCTACATGGACTTTAACAAGGTTCTGCACGGTAGTCTGGCTATCAAGATCAGATCACAGGGGACCCAGGGAGAGCTAGTCAATTCGAGACAAAATTGACTTGACAGTCAGAGACAGAGGGTGGTGGTAGAGAGTTGTTTTTCAGTATGGCAACCTGTGATCAACTGTGTTCCTCAGGGGTCGGAGCTGGGCCCATTTATATAAATGATTTGGATGAGTATATAGGAGGCTTTGTTAGTAATGTTGCGGATGACACCAAAACTGGGGATATCATGGATAGTGAAAAGGGTTATCTTAAGATTATAATGGAATGTTGATCAGTGGGCCAAGGAATGGCAGATAGAATTTAATTTGAATAAGTAGGAGGTATGGCATTTTGGTAAGACAAACTAGGGCTTACATAGTTAATGGTAGGGCCCTGGGCAGTATTATCGAACAGAGAGACCTAGGTTTGCAGATACATAGTTCCTTTAAAGTGGTGTCACAGGTAGACAGGGTGGTAAAAGAGGCCCTTGGCATGCTTACCTTCTCAGGTCTGAGCATTGAGTGCAGGAGTTGGCATGTTAAGTTATGGCTATACAAGGCATTGATAAGGCTATATTTGCAGTACTGTGTACAATTCTAGTCACCTTGGTACAGGAAGGATGTTATTAAACTGGAAAGGGCACAGAAACAACTTACAAGCATGTTACGGAGACTGGAGTTATAAGGAGAGCCTGGGACTTCTTTTCTCCCTGAGTGTAGGAGGCTGAGGAGTGACCTCATTGAGGTTTATAAAATCATGAGGGGCATAGATAAGGTGAAAAGCCAAGGTCTTTTCCCCAGGGTAGCGGAGTCCAAAATAGAGGGCATTGGTTTAAGGGAAGGGTGGAAAGATTTAAAAGGGATGTGAGGGGCAACTTTTTCACACTAAGGATGGCGTGTATATGGAATGAGCTATCAGAGGAAGTGGTAGAGACAGGTACAATAACAATATTTAAAAGGCATTTGAACAGTTACATGGATAGGAAAGATTTAGAAGGATGTGGGCCAAATGCAGGCAAATCAGTCTAGTTCAGCTTGGGATATTTGGTTAGCATGGACAAGCTGGGCTGAAGGGACTTTTTTGTGCTGTTTGACCCTACGACTGTAACAGAGCATAATGCAGAGTGGATAGAGATACCAACAATACCATAAAGAGATCCCCTGGAAAAGTATGAAAATTGCCCAGCATTTCATGGGTAAATGTTTCAAGACTATTGGTGATCTTGGAGTGACATTCTTTCTTTGAATAATTGGAACTCTGCTACAGGGTCCATAGCTTGCAAATCCATGTTGAGAATTTTATTCTCCACTTGTCTTGTACTTTATATGATTGCTGCACATTTACTGTATTCACAGAAATTTCTGCAGAATTGTTACTGAGCTGTCCCAAGTTTAAAATTTACCTTAGAGCTGTAGCTGCTTCTCACTGAGCTGGGAAAGATCCTGTTACAACTGGATACAATGGAGCAAATCCAATGGTTGTTGCTGGCTGTGGATTGCAATGTCTTTTGTTATGGATCCAGGCTCAGAAACCAGGCACCTGATCTCTTTTTCTTTTGATCTTTTATGATGAGTCAATGCCACAGCAGGTGAGAAACTCTATGAGGACAGATTGTCTCGTCATGTCCCTCAGCAATCTATAGTCAGAAGCTTCCAGCACCCTGAACATCTGATGTGATGTGACGTGCAGCATCAATTTATAAAGGTCCAGTGAAATCACATTTCAAAACACAAAGTTTTTTTTATCCATTTGTAACATCTTTCATATCCCCATGTTAAATACTCCTTTACTGGAGATGATCATTGCCTGGTTTTTTGTGTCACTTAAGACTTAATAGCCCAAGCCCGTGTATTGTCCAGATCTTATTGCATGTGAACATAGACTGCTTCATATCTGAGGAGCCGCAAATGGCGCTGGACATTGTGCAATCATCGGCGAACATCCCCACTTCTGACCTTATGATGGAGGGAAGGTCATCGATGAAGCAGCTGAAGATGGTTGGGCCTAGGACACTATCCTGAGGAACTCCTGCAGAGATGTCCTGGAGCTAAGATTGACCTCCCACAACCACGACCATCTTCCTATGTATCAGGTATGACTCCAACCAGCAGAGAGTTTGCCCCCTGAAACCTAATGATTCCAGTTTTGGTAGGACTCCTTGATGCCACACTTAGTCGAATGCAGCCATGATATCAAGGGCTGTTACTCTCCCCCCCCACCTCTGGAATCCAGCTCTTTTGTCCATGTTTGAACCAAGGCTGTAATGAGGTCAGGAGCTGAGTGGCCCTGGCAGAACCCAAACTGGGTGCCACTGAGCAGGCTATTGGTTACAGCAGTGGAATCATCCAAGAATCTGGCCAATCAGAGTTAGCAGCACCTGACTGTGACACATTTGGGACAGGGAATTGGTGGAGGGGCAGTTGTGTGTGTATAGGCAATACTGGGCATGAGCTGATCAGCTGCATGTTGCTCACACAGCACTCGTTTCTTTTCGATTCCACACCATCTCTCTGGTGTGGAAACAGGCCACTTAGCACACTGAGGCCACACCAAGCCTCCAAAGAGCATCCCCCATGCCCATGCCCATGCCCATCCCCCGACCCTATCCCTGTAAGCCCGCATTTCCCATGGCTAACACACTTAACCTACACATCACTGGACACTGTGGGAAATTTAGCATGGCCTATCCACCTAACCTGCACACCTTTGGACTGTGGGAGGAAACTGGACCACCCGGAGGAAACCCACGCAGACACAGGAAGAATGTGCAAACTCCACACAGACAGTCGCCTGAGGCTGGAATCGAACCCGGGTCCCTGGCGCTGTGAGGCTGCAGTGCTCACCACTGAGCCACTGTGTTATACCCTGAGCCACTGAACACTGATTGTCTTTCCTCCATTAAATGGAACAAACAAATAGCATGTTCAAAGGTTCTGTCAGTACCATTGTTCCCACAGATTAGCCACTTGGTTTCTTAATCATTGCGGAAATGTCCCAGGGTCCTGCATCAGAATATTTTAAAAGAAGTCACTAAGGTAGATGGCCCTCAGCTCAGTTGATAAGGATAAGTTTGACGGAGTTTCTCAAGTGAGGATGAGAGCTAGAGAGGTGGAGAGCTTTAGAATGGGTGTTCTAGAGTTTAAGGCCTCAGAAACTGCATTTATGATGCAGCAATCAAAATCAAGATTCATCAGTATCTGAGGCATAGAGATCTTGGAGCAATGTAGGGACTGGAGAAGGTCATAAAGATGGGAGGAAGGGGGTCATGAGCAGTGGAAATTTGCAAATGAGAAAGTAGATTTTTAAATTTTCCTAAGTGGGACAAACAATCAAACTTGTGAATGACACAAACTGGTCTGACTTATTGTGCATATTTCCACATGGTGCTCCTGTATGCCCATACTTTAATTTCCAAGTATTGCTGATCTTTTACTGGTGTTTCCATCAGGAGCCAGTGTAAGGCAGCAAGCACAAAGAGGAATGAGTGAATGGAATTGGTGAGAATTAGGATATGGTCAGCAGGATTGAACATGAGCTTGTGTTTGCAGAGGATTGAAAGTAGGAGGCCATGGTGAAATGTGGAGGTGACAAGGCCGGAGAAATGGGGATAGTTCTCAGAAGAGCCACCAGATGGAGCCCTAAAACTACAGGTTAGTGTTACATTGGGCTTAGACACAATCCAGTGAAAGCAAGTCTCATCAATAGTTAATTACTGAACACAGAGAAACATGTAAACTCCACAGCCACGATCCAAGGCTTTAAAAGTGTTTTAAATTCACTTCTCCTCATTTATAATTCTTTACAGTAACTAATCCGGATAACTAAGAACAATACTGAGGAAAATAGAACATGGCGTGGAAGTCAAGATTCCAAAGTTGACCAGTGAGGCCAAGAGATGTGTCACTCGTTTATGTTCCAAACCTTCACTACCACTCTATCCCTGATTCTTTGTTCATTTCACGCATTGAATCATACTGCACAGGAGAAGGCCATTCAACTCACTGTGCTGTGCCTGTGCTTTGGTTGAGCAATCCAACTAATCTCCATTCATGTACAGGACATACTTGGGCAATTTTCTACATTGTCGGGTAGATATCTGTGCTGTAACTGTACTGGAAGAATTTGTCCAGGGAGTGGCAAGTTCTGGAGCACAAGTCTTCAGTACTATTGCCGGAATATTGTTTGGGCCCGTAGCCTTTGCAGTATCCAGTGTCTCCAACCGTTTCTTGATATCACATGGAGTGAATCAAATTGGCTGAAGACTGGTATCTGTAATGCTGGGGACCACTGGAGGAGACAGAGATGGATCATCCACTCGGCACTTCTGGCTGAAGATTGCTGTGAAAGCTTCAGCCTTATCCTTTGCACTGATGTGCTGGGCTCTTCCATCATTGAGGATGGGGATATTTGTGGAGCCTCCTCCACCAGTGAGTTGTTTAATTGTCCACCACCATTCATGACTGGATGTGGCAGGACTACAGAGTTTAGATCTGATCCGTTGGTTGTGGGATTGCTTAGCTCTGTCTATCACTTGTCAATTTGGCCGTTCGGCATGCAAGAGGTCCTGTTTGGTGGCTTCACCAGGTTGACACCTCATCTTCAGGTATACCTGGTGTTGCTCCTGGCATGCCTGCCTGCACTCTTCATTGAACCAGGGTTGATCCCCTAGCTTGATGGTAATGGTTGAATGGGGGATATGCTGGTCCATGAGGTTACAGATTGTGTTGGAGTGCAAATCTGCTGCTGTTGATAGCCCATAGCGCCTCATGGATGCTCAGTCTTGAGTTGCTAGATCTGTGTGAAGTCTGTCCCGTTTAGCACAGTGATAGTACCACACAACATGATGGAGTTTGATCTTAATGTGAAGGCGGGAATTCGTCTCCTCAGGACTGTGCAATGGTCACTCTTACTGATACTGTCATGGACAGATGCAACTGCAGCAGATAGATTGGTAAGGATGAGGTCAAGTATGTTTTCCTCTTGTCGGTTCCTTCACCACCTACTGCAGACCCAGTCTAGCAGCTATGTCCTTTAGGATCCGACCAGCTCGATCAGTAGTCCTGCTGCCAAGCCACTCTTGTGGTGGACATTGAAATTCCCCCACCCAGAGTACATTTTGTGCCCTTGTCATCCTCAGTGCTTCCTCTAAGTGTTCAACATTGAGAAGTACTGATTCATCAGCTGAGGGAGGACGGTATATGGTAATCAGCAGGAGGATTCCTTGCCCATGTTTGAACTGATGAGATGCTATTGAGTCCAATAATTAATATTATTGGAATATTAATCCAACAGCATAATCTCCTTGCTACAGTTCCCTTATTATTTCCATTTATCTAGCACCTATCATGATTTCAGGATGTCCGTAAGAGTTTCCCATCCAATGCAGTGTAGACTGCAGTAAAGTAGAAGACTGCAATGTCAGAAGACCAACTTCCTCAATCCTTATTATGAATCTCTGTAAACCTGTTCCTGACGCACTTGTGAACTGCCAATCTGTTAAGAACAACTACCTGATCCTGCATGGACTGAGGCCAGCTTTCCATGTAGAAAAAAGGATTTGCGAATGATCTGCTCCTCCTTGAGTACGCTGAAAATGAATTGAGACGGTGAACTGATGAGCTCAGTGCTTGTGAGATGCCGCCAGGAGTCATGTTTGCACACGCACAGCCGGCAGCACTGGGATGGACAAAATGCTGCATCTTGGGTCTCAAACAGGCTGTTTGTTATAACTTACTCACCAGATAACAAATACATCACAGTTCAACCCAGAAAGAAAAGCTGCTGTTTCTGAAAGGGTCACCCATTCCCAGATTTGTCAAAACTTGGAATTTATTTCCTCTGACCTCTTGAAGCTAAATGCAACAGGGTGACATTAAAAGGTACCTGATATACTGTAAGGAAAAGCGAATAAACTTGAAAGCAGCAACAAGTGAAGAATGATCTCAGGTATAAGTCTATAAGACCATTAAACATAGGAGCAGAAATAGGCCATTCAGCCCATTGGATCTGCACTGCCATTCAATGAAAACATGATTGACCTGATAGTCAACTCAAGTTTCCTGGCTTTTCCCCATAACATTTGATTCCCCCACTGATTACTAATCAGTTGATCTCAGCCTTTAGTATTTTTAATGACTTAGCCTCGACAGCCATCTGTTGTAAAGAATTCCATAGATTCACTAACCTCTGAAAGAAGGAAACCCATCTCATCTGACCCCTTACTCTAAGCTGATGCCCTCTGTTCATAGACTCCCCCACAAGGGGAAACAACTGCCCCGCATCTACCTTGTCAAGTCCCATAAGAATATTTCAATGAGGTGCCCTCTTGTTCTTCTATGCCCAATGAGTACAGGTTCAACCTACTCAACCTGTCCTCATAAGACATTCCCTCCGCCCCCAAGTTCAGCCGAGTGAACCTTCTCTAGACTGCCTCCAATGTTGATATATCCTTCATTTGATAAGAAGCTTAAAAATGTTCACAGTATTTCAGCTGTGGTCTGAGTAATATTTTGTATAGTTTTAGCAAAACCTCCCTATTTTTACACCTTTTCTGCCAAAGTGCATAATCTCCCATTTTCCCAACCTGAGAGCGTCAAGTTCCTAGGAGTGATGATAACCAACAACCTGTCCTGGACTTCCCACGTTGATGCAACGGCCAAGAAGACACAACAACGCCTCTTCTTCCTCAGGCAGCTCAGGAAATTTGGCATGTCCAATAAGGTCCCTGACCAACTTCTACAGCCGCACTACTGAGAGCATACTGTCTGGGTGCATAACAGCCTGGTAAGGCAACTGCTCTGCCCAGGACCATATGAACCTACAGAAGATGGTGTGCACAGGCCAGACCATGATGGAAGCCAATCTTCCATCCATGGACTCCATTTACACGGCTCGCTGCTGTGGAAAGGCTGCCAACACCATCTAAGACCCATCCCAATGCTCTCCTACAACCTCTTTCTACAGGCAGAAGATACAGAAGCTTGAGCACATGCACCTACAGATTCAGGAGCAGCTTCTTCCCTGCTTTATTAGACTGATGAACGGATTCTAACTTCAAATAGCTTGGATGAGGAAGCGGAATGGTGAGTTAGCAAGTTTGCCGATGACACAAAGGTTGGTGGAGTTGTGGACAGCGTGGAGGGCTGTTGTAGGTTGCAGTGGGACATTGACAGGATGCAGAGCTGGGCAAAGAAGTGGCAGATGGAATTCAACCCAGAAAAGTGTGAAGTGATACATTTTAGAAGGTCGAATTTGAATTCAGAAGACAGGGTTAATGGCAGGATTCTCAGCAGTGTGGAGGAACAGTGGGATCTTGGGGCCCACATCCATAGATTCCTCAAAGTTACCACCCAAGTTGATAGGGTTGTAAAGAACGCGTATGGTGTGTTGGCTTTCATTGGCAGGTGAACTGAGTTTAAGAGCCATGATGTTATGCTGCAGCTCTATAAAACTCTGGCTAGATCACACTGGAATATTGTGTTCAGTTCTGATCACCTCATTATAGGAAGGATGTGGAAGCTTTAGAGATGGTGCACAGGAGATTTACCAGGATGTTGCCTGGACTGGAGGGCAAGTCTTATGAGGAAAGATTGAGGGAGCTAGGAAATTTCTCATTGGAGCGAAGGATGAGAGGTGACCTGATAGAGGTGTACAAGATGATGAGATGCATAGATAGAGTGGATAGTCAGAGATTTTTTCCCAGGGCAGAAATGGCTATCATGAGGGGACATAATTTTAAGTGTTTGGAGGAAGATGTAGGGGGGCTATCAGATGTAAGTTCTTTACACAGAAAGTGGTGCGTGCGTGGAATGCACTGCCAGTAAAGTTAGATACAGTAAGGACATTTAAGCGACTTTTGTACAGGCACATGGTTGATAGTAAACTGAAGGGTATGCAGGTTAGTTTGATCTTCGAGTAGGATAATAGGTTGGCACAACATCGTGGGCTGAAGGGCTTGTACAATGTGGTTCTACGTTCTGTGTTCTATGTAATGTTGATCGTGTTAATGTTGATCCTGCTTCATGCAATCCCGTACAGTGTAACCTGTATGCTCTGTTTACTATGATCTGTCTGTACTACTTGCAAATAAAGCTTTAACACATGACTATCATAAATCAAATCTGAGACAGATCTGAGACAGTAAGAACTGCTGATGCTGAAGAAGGGTCCCAACTCGAAACGTCAACCTTCCTGCTCCTCTGATGCTGCCTGGCCTGCTGTGTTTATCCAGTTCCACACCATATTCCATCTGCCAAGTTTTTCACCCGTTTGCTTAACTTGTCTATGTCCCTCTGCAGATTATTTTTGTAAAATCCGACAAACTTGGCTATAGAACATTCACTTTCCCCATCTAAGTCATTAATATATAATGTAAATAACAGTGGCTCCCAGCACTGATCCCTGTGGCACATCTCTAGTTACACATTGCCATCCTGAAAATGCCCCCTTTATTACAACTCTCTGTCTTCTATTAGTTAGTCACTCATCTATTTATTTTAACATACCACTTCCAACACCATGGGCTCTTACCTAATTAAGTAGCACAGTCCGTGGTACCTTATCAAACACCACCTAAAAATCCAAATATATTACATCTACTCCTCCCCTTTATCTATCCCCTTTCCCCAGCCAGTTACTGTCTTGAAGAGTTCTAGCAAATTTGTCAGCCGTGATTTTCCCATCACAAAGCCATGCTGCCACTGCCTGATGGTATTGTGTCTTTTGAAAGGTCTGCCATTGCATACTTTCTCATAATTCTTATCCCTTTCTTCTATCTCAGTTTAATATGTCTTTCCAGTGAGGCATGAACTGTGAGCTGAAAAGGAGCAGGGCTGGTTGACAGTGAAGTCATCGATCTACAAGTGGTTCATTCAGAGCGTCCCAAAGAGATTCCTCTTGTCCTATTGGTCCCAGTGAAGCTCGTCACCTCGCGATTGGCCAATCTTCTCCACAATGCAAAACGTGTTGACACAAGTGATGACCAACTCGTGTGGCCTAATGATTCCAGCATTTGTTAAGCTTTGGATAAAGATCCTTTTCATGATGTCCAGATGGCTATCTGCAGAGCAGTATGATGTAAGGTACTCGAAGAAGAAAGAAAACAGACAGGCCTGCATTTATATAGTGATTTTCACAACCTTGAGATCTCCCAAAGTGCCTTGCAGTGAAGCATGTACTTTTAAAGGGTGCTGCTATTGTAATGATGGATCAACACCACCAAGTCAGTACATTTGGAACCAGTTATGGATCAGACTCTCTCTCCACTCTCTCCTCTCCTGGAGAAGGTCATAGATTCAAGTTCCACCCCAGACCCTTGAACAGACAATCCAGGATGATACAGCTCGGGCAGCACCAAGGGAGTGCTGCACTGCTAGAGGTGCCACCTTTCAGATGAGATGTTAAAGCAAGGCTCAGGTAAATGTCTAGGGATCTCACAGCGCCTTTTTTGAAGAAGAGCAACCAACCAACTCCTCGAACAATTGCCTAATTATGATCACCTTGCTGCCCGTGGGATCTTGCTGTGCCACACTGGGTGGCTGAATTTCCTACATTACAATGGTGACCATGTTTCAGAGATACTTCGGTGACTTGGGAGCACCAGGATGCCCTGAAGTCACGAGAGGTCAATGGAGAAACGAGAGCCCATTCCCCATCTTTTCCCACCGGCTACGCAGCGTTCAGGGCTTTGCAAAGTTGGAATTGCTGATAGAAATCATCAGCGCACTTGGGTGAGATGCATTGTCACTGCTGGCCATCCCTGTCCTCAGAACGATTGTTCCTGGAAGCTGCATAGGACAGTATTCAGTGGGTTAGTAATATGGATGATCATGCAATGTGTTGATTTTGTTTTCATGGCAAATGGCCCCATTGAAGGGCATTGAGCTGTAGAGAGAAACCTGTTGAAATATAAGGCCTTAGCAGAGAGCTGCTACCGGTACTATCTCTGTAAAGCACACAGTCAGACAGATATTTGTCTCCAAGACCACCCTGCTCTTTGATAATGGGAGCTGCAGATGCTGGAGAATCCAAGATAATGAAATGTGAGGCTGGATGAACACAGCAGGCCCAGCAGCATCTCAGGAGCACAAAAGCTGACGTTTCGGGCCCAGACCCTTTGTAGCTCATGAACCTGGCATCTTCCCGTCAGGTTTGTCTGCTGAGCTGGTAAATTCCATGTTGGCCGTGTGTAAGTGGCACAAAGCCAGGATATGCCAGCAGCTCTCCTTTGATGTAGCTGTGGCCTGCCTAATCCCGGGGAAATGTGAAGGCTGCGGAAATTAGGAGTGAACAAGGATGCCTGGAGGCGCTGTTGAAGGCCCAGCTGGGAGTGGCTGGGTGGTGCGGCACTAGGACCACAAGGAGGCTGAGCCAAGCTCTTTCACTCTCCCCACCAAGTGCTGAGATTTATTTCAGTGGGCCGTGAGCTAATTGGTCGACAGCCTGGCCGAGGCTGTGAGCATTAGGTAATGTCTACAAAACCTGCCATGTGTGAACAGATGGAAACAACAATGGGTTGAGGAACTGTTCCTGTCAGCAAATAGTTTCCTTCAGGGAAAGTCCTCTCTTTGAAAATTTGGATGTTGAATTGCAGTTTTGATATCGTGATGTTCCACAAAGCCAGAAGGAATCTGTGGCAGCACGGCAGCATTCATTTGCAATCAACTGCTTGCCAGGGTTTCAGATCAATCCCACTGAACAAAAAAACCATTGCTAATTCCAAACAAAAGGATGTGTGTTTATACATTTATACACAGAGAGTCTTCTAGCAGGCAGTCACCCACCTCCAGGCCAGGAGGTCAGGTGCAATGGTCACAGACGAGTGTCAAAGCAAGTCAATTTACAAATTATATGTATGCTCACTCCTCCCTCCTTTATTTCTTTATTGAGTTTCCTCTTGAATATAACTACAGTATTCACCTCAACCACTCCCTGTGTTATTCAATTTCACTCTCTCCAGGGATTCGTTCCTCCACCTTCAAATTCCTTGTTTGATTTATTGATAACACCCCTAAGGAATAGGAACAGGAGTGGACCATTCAGCCCCTTGGGCCTGCTCCACCATTCATTTGGATCTGATGTTCCTCACATCCACTTTCCTGCCTTCTCCCTGTGATCCTGCATTCACTACTGGTCAATATCTCAGCTTTGTACCCACTTTCTATTTGTGGCAGAGATGGTAGGAACTGCAGATGCTGGAGAATCTGAGATAACAAAGTGTGGAGCTGGATGAACACAGCAAGCCAAGCAGCATCTCAGGAGCAGGAAAGCTGACGTTTTGGGTCTAGACCCTTCTTCAGAAATTTTTCAGGTGTAGGTTTAAGTTGAGAGGGGAAAGATATTAGAGGGACGGAAGGGCCAACTTTTTTACTCAGAGGGTGGTGTGTGAATGAAATGGGCTGCCAGAAGAAGTAGTGGAATCTGGTACCATTACAGCCTTACAAGTCATCTGGATGGGTATATGAAGAGGAAGGGTTTAGAGGGATATGGGCCAAATGCTGGCTAAAGGGACTAGATTAGTTTAGGATATCTGGGCAGTTCGGATGTGTTGGACTGAAGGGTCTGTTTCCATGCTGCGTGACTTTATGACTATGACTCCAACCGATTGTCTCCCTGTGAGGGCAATTAAAGCCTGACTGTGTTGGTGTCGATTTGGACTCACACGTGGAGCCAGGCTAGGTCAGGTCACAACGGTGGATTCCCATTTCCTGAGTGAATCAGACAAGATCTGATGACGAACCAATAGCTTTATGTCACTTTGACCCGAGATCAGACTTTTTTGGGATCTCAACAGCTTTTTAAATTCTCAAACTGCCACTGTGTCCTTTGAATTCACAATCAAGCGATTATTACAGATTGATGAACGACCCCACACTATTATATTGCTTCGTCATTGGTTCCCACTTGTGCTTACCCAATGTGTGTGCATAACAAGCTCCAATAAACAACAATGAGATAGTGGCCTGATCATCTGTTTTATTTTCATAAGGTCAGTTAAATGAGGAGAATTGTCCATGTACTTCTTCAAATATTGTTGAGGGACCGTTTGCTCTCTCCTGAAAGAGCAGACAGGGCCTCAGTTTAAAGTTGCACCTGAGAAACTGCATGTCTGACAGTGCAGCACTACTTCTGTACTGGCACTGGAGGAGAATTTCCCAACACTGTCGGCTACAACCCAAGATGCTGATGGAAGCTGATTCAATGGTAACGTTCAAATGAAGATGGGAAATATTTCTTCTTTTAAAATGCAGGGTCATGGAAAAGGAGCAGGGGTTTGGGATGAGGGAGAATCCTTTCAAAGAGTAACAAGACCAGTGTGAACTGGATAACCTCATTCTGTACTCCACGGTTCTGTGATTGTTTGATGGCAAGGCCAACAGCTCTGCCACGTAGGTCAGGAGAGAAGCCAATAGACAATAGGTGCTGGAGTAGGCCATTCAGCCCTTCGAGCCAGCACCACCATTCATTATGATCATGGCTGATCATCCACAATCAGTAAAACCTTGATTCCACTGTCTTTAAGCCTGTCAAAAAGAAATCAAAAGTTTGGTGTAAAAACTGTGACCTAGTGGTGGATGATTTGATCTTGAAAACAGGATGGCGCTCTTTACAAAACCAGCTTCCGGCTCTGATGGGATTGAGGCCTAACATCCTGGATCCTAATGCTGAAGAGTGGATGAGCTGAGGCCATTGTTCAGGGTGTCTGTGACAGACAGGTATTTGGTTCCCAGACACTCAGCCCAAAGCCCTAACCCCGAGCCCATTGGCAGAATGGCCATGTCTGGATATCCAGCATGCTTTCACAAAAGGAGCTCTCTCCCAGGATGCTCAGTGTACTCCTCTGCCCTTGTGACAGTGGGGGGGGGTGGGGGGGCCTATGAGAGGTGTTTGTCTGCTGACCTGGTTCCCTCCTCTCGGTGCTCTGACACTCCAGCCTAACTAGGCCTGTGCATCAGCCTGTTGGTAGGCAGGTTTTGCCAGCTCTTTGTGTGAGCAAGTCCGCCATACCGAGTCCCTGCTCCGGCTTTGAACCTGCTCTGTCCAGTGGGCCAGAGTACTCCGAGTCTGCCAACAAATCGCTCCTCTCTGCTTTAAGCGCTAAGTCAGTTTACTCCCTGTCACACGTGGTTACTGCAGCCTGTTTATTTCTCCAACCTAGCCCTAAGTCTCTTGGCCTCAGCTTCTCCTGTGCGTTAACTGAGTGAAGCTTTGACTCACATTTTCCCCCAGTCAGGGGCGTGGCTTTTGCAGGTTGTGTGGAGGCAAACATGTGGGATCTGGATGTTAGCAGCTTTGAGGGGCAGATCGAGTGACTGGCCAGTCTTTATCACATCATCCAGGCTGACAAGTTATTATCATCATCATCATCATCAGAGGCATTGAGCTGTACAGCATGGGAGCAGACCCTTTGATCTAACTCATCCATGCTGACAAAGTGTCCTAAATTAGTCAAGTTCTATTTGCCATCATTTGGCCTGTATCCCTCTAAAATCTTCCTCTTTATCTACCCGTCCAGATGCCTATTCAATATTGAAACTGTACCAGCCCCTACCACTTCCTCTTGGCAGCTCATTCCATACACACTCCGCCCTCTGCATGAAAACATTGTCCCTTAGGTGCCTTTTAAAATCTTTCCCCTCTCACCTTTAACCTATGCCCTCTAGTTTTGAACTCCCCCACCTGTGGGAAAAGACCATGTCTATTTACCCTCTCCATGCCCCTCATGATTTTATGAACTTTTACCTGCTCATCCCTCAGCCTGTGACACTCCAGGGAGAATAGCCTCAGCCTATTTAGCCTCTCCCTGTGTCTCAAACCCTGGCAACATCCTCATAAACCTTTCATGAACACCTTTCATGTTTAACTTCTTTCCTATAGCAGGGAGACCAGAATTGAACACAATATTCCAAAAGTGGCCTACACCATATCTTGTACAGCCACAAAATGACCTCCTAACTTCTACACCCAGTGCACTGACCAGTAAAGACAAGCATACCAAATATCTTCTTCACTATCCTGTCTACCTAGGACTCCACTCTCAAGGAACCATGAACCTGTACCCCAAGGTCTTTTTGTTCAATAACACTCCCCAGGTCCTTACCATTGAGTGTATAAGTCCTGCCCTGATTTGCGCTAACAAAATGCAGCACCTGACACTTATCTAAATTAAACTCCACCTGCTACTGCTTGGTCCATTTGGCCCACCTGATCAAGCTGAGCTGATCAAGTCTGATTGGTCATGATCATCATGTGATCCAGTTTGGTGGGTCAGTCATCATCATGTGACCCAGGCTGATTGGTCAGTCTTTATCACATGATCCAAGCTGATTGGTCAATTATCATCATGTGATCCAGCTTGACTGGTCAACCTTCATTGTGTGCCAGGCTGTATCCAACTGCTTGACTTGGTCTGATGTAAAATGATTAACCCACACACAGAATCCAACCAAAAGTCAGCTCAGACCGTGAGAAGTCTCACTCAGTATTTTCCTTATCAACACTCCGGCCTACACCAAAAAAAGCCACAAGTTGATCATTTAATACATGCACCACACAACTGTTTAACAATAACCATCTCCAAATATTAAACAAGCCAGCCACCACCTCTTGACATTCAATGGTGTTACCATCATGAGTCTTGTGCTATCAAAGTTGGGGTTAATCATTGATCAGAAACCCAACTGGACTCACCACACCAATACAGTGGCTACAACAGCAGGTCAGAGACTGGGGAATACTGCGGTGAGTAACTCACCTCCTGACTCCCCAAAGCCTGTCTACCATCGACAAGGCCCAGATCAGGAGTGTGATGGAATACCCCCCACTTGCCTGGATGAGTGCAGCCCCAACAACACTCAAGAAGCTTGACACCAACCAGGACAAAGTAGCTCACTTGATTGTCACTACATCCACAAGTATTCACTCCCTCCACCACCAATGCTCCGTAGCAGCAGTGTGTACTATCTACAAGATGCACCGCAGAAATTCACCAAAGATCCTCAGACAGCACCTTCCAAACCCACGACCACTTCCATCCAGAAGGACAAGAGCAGCAAGTATATGGGAACATTACCTCTTACAAGTTCCCCTCCAAACCACTCACCATCCTGACTTGGAAATCTATCGCTGTTCTTCAGCATTGCTGATCAAAATCCTGGAATTTTCTTCCTAGCAGCATTGTGGGTCTACCCTCAGCAGGTGGACTGCAGCAGTTGAGGAAGGCAGGTCATCACCACCTTCACAAGGGCAACAAGGGATGGCCAACAAATGCTGGCCCAGCAATGAATAAAGAAGGCCAGATAAGGGCTGGAGCCTGGGTTGAGAGGCTAATGGGGATAAGAGTTCATCACATCAACGAGGGATTGATAGCAAAGGTCTGACACTATCTCGCCCTCAACTCAAAGGATGAGTGGCTTCACCTCTGGATTCAATGGTGCCCACATTTGTTATCAGCAGCATGCTCCATCTCTGCATTTGCTCCGTCTCTAGGTCTGATCCAACCCCGGATCTTGCCCAGCTCTGGGTCTGATCTGAATCTCAGCCTAGCACTGACTGCGAACATCTCATGGACTGGGCAACAGGTAATGGTATTGGCTGAGGCACTCTGAGAGTCAATGCCCCTTCTGGGATTGGCTAATCTTGTCTAGCCCTGATTCTGGCCAGTGCCCCCTCTGAGACTCAGTAACAGACATTGTCATGACTCTGTTTGTCAGGCATTCCCTAATTTTGAGACTGAGAGATTCTAATGTCATTTCTTATCAAGTGGGGTAACAAAAGGATGAATCTGAAGGTTAAATTCAGAAGGAACAAGACAGTTCAGTCGACAATGAGGGCACTTTTCACATGGAAACATTCTGCACAAAATATTGACTGTGACTGTGTTATCTTTCTCTCTCAGGTATATTCTGTTCTGCAGCAATGGTCTTGATCCCTCTGTCCTCTTCCTCTCATCTTTGAGACTCAGTGAGTGGGCCAGCAGCACACACACAGACAGCTGGTTTGACAGTAGGAGACTGAGGGTGGTGGTAGAGGGTTGCTTTTTGGACTGGACTGTTCCTCAGGGATCAGCACTTCTGTTTTGTCATTTATGTAAACAATTTGGATAAGAATATAGGGGGCACGGTTACCAAATTTTCCCATGTCTCCAAAACTGGCAGGGTAGTGGACAGTGAAGAAGGTTATCTAAGACTACAATGAGACCTTGATCAATGGGCCAAGGAGTGGCAGATTGAGGTTAATTCGGATAAATTCAAAGTATTGTATTTTGGTAAGACAAACAAGGGCAGGACTTATACAATTAATGGTGGGGCCCTGGGTAGTGTTGACGAACCGAGAGATTGAGGGGTTCAGGTACATGATTCTTTGAAGTTTGCATCATATGTTTGCAGGGTGATTAAGAAGGCATTTAGTAGGCTTACCTTCAATGCTCAGACCTCTGAGTGTAGGAGTTGGGGCATCATGTTGAGGACATTAGTGAGGCCTCTTCTGGAGTACTGTGTCCAGTTTTGTTTGCCCTGTTCTGCGAAGGATATTATTAAATAGAAAGGGTTAAGAAAGGATTTACCAGGTTGTTGCTGGGTTTGAGATACAAAAATAGGCTGAATAGACAGGGGCCTTTTTCACTGGCATGTAGGAGGTTGTACGGTGACCTTTTTGAAGTTCATAAAATCATGAGTGGCATGGACAAGGATCTTTTCCCTAGAGAGGGGGTGTACAAAATGAGATGCCTTTTTTAAAGTGGGAGGAGAAAAATTTAAAAAGGACATGAGGACCAACTTTTTTTACACAGAGAGTGGTTCGTATGTGGAATGAACGCCCAGAGGAAGTGGTAGATTGGGGTACAGTTACCATTTTTAAAAGGCATTTGGATAAGTACAGGAATAGGAAATGTTTGGGGGGATATGGCCCACGTGCAGTCAGGTGGAACTAGTTTAGTTCGGGAATGTGGTCAGCATGGACTGTTTGGACCGAAGGGCCTATTTCCATGCTGTATGACTCTATGACACTGATGACAACTTGTCAGGCAGTTTGCTGGCCAGTATGATGCGCTGATACCTCTCCTACCTACAACTCCATGAATAAATGGGAATAAATTGAGACTGACTTGCTCCATGAATTTAACTGTGATTGATAAGCAGCAATCCTATAAAACTGTGAATAATTCCACTCACCAGCAACCCTGCAATTTGTTGGTCGACAGCAGAAAATCTAAGTTTAAACCAAGATAATAAAGTGGGGAGCTGGATGAACACAGCAGGCCAAGCAGCATCTCAGGAGCACAAAAGCTGACGTTTCGGGCCTAGACCCTTCATCAGAGAGGGGGATGGGGTGAGGGTTCTCCCCCCACTGCATCACACAACCAGCCCAGCCTGTCTCTGCCTCCCTAACCTGTTCTTCCTCTCACCCATCCCTTCCTCCCACCCCAAGCCGCACCTCCATTTCCTACCTACTAACCTCATCCCGCCTCCTTGACCTGTCCGTCTTCCCTGGACTGACCTATCCCCTCCCTACCTCCCCACCTAAACTCTCCTCTCCACCTATCTTCTTTTCTCTCCATCTTCGGTCCGCCTCCCCCTCTCTCCCTATTTGTTCCAGAACCCTCACCCCATCCCCCTCTCTGATGAAGGGTCTAGGCCCAAAACGTCAGCTTTTGTGCTCCTGAGATGCTGCTTGGCCTGCTGTGTTCATCCAGCCTCACACTTTATTATCTTGGGTTCTCCAGCGTCTGCAGTTCCTGTTATCTCTAATACAAGTTTAAACCATCGGGTTTTGTTGTAATGTGTTTCAACATATACACCAGGGGTCAGTGTGAACACATACTTAAACAAAACAGCTTTAGGAGTGCAGCAAACACACACAAAAACACAGCATCACCACCAAGTTGAAAACTGCAAGTAAATTGTCTCGATTGTTCTGAAACCCAACAAAGGAACAAAGCCAAACAGGTTTTTTCACTCTGCCTTTCGGCAATGTGAGTCTCACATCCCAGAAGGGAAGATCAGTTAAAACTGCGTGTAACCTGCATCGAACTGGTACATGCCAGGAGCAAACCAGGAAATCCAGCTCCAGATCTGAGCAGCCAGCTGCAGTGAGAGTCATCACCTCTGGGTGGGTTCAGGTGTGTGGCGAAGGGAGGTGGGGGGGTGGGGGGGGGGGGGGTGGTGAATGAGGCCAGCCCTGGCTGACTGCCAGCTTCCTGCACTGCTGGAACGTTGTTGTTGCAGCTACTCGTCATTGCTTGTTGGCTCTGAGGCTGTATTATCGAACCTGTTTGCCAGAGCAAGGCGCCTGACAGAATTACAGCCAGCATTGAAATCCGTACCGCTGATTTCACAGGCTGTAAACGAGCCATTCACTAAATGGATTCCATCCCATCATGTTCATTGTTCCATTCCTTCCCCTCATCTTTTTTTGCAGAAAACAAAATTGCAGGGACTTCTCTACATGTAGGGTCGTACCAAGTGAGGCAGAGATGCGGAAGGATGTAACTGGTTCCAGTGCAGTTTATCAAGATAATAAAGTGTGAGGCTGGATGAACACAGCAGGCCAAGCAGCATCTCAGGAGCACAAAAGCTGACATTTCGGGCCTAGACCCTTCCCATTATCTCCAGTGCAGTTTATCCTCCAGTTGCAGGACTCAGTAGTGGCCAGAGCCTGGAGAGTTACAGACAGATCAGCGACCTGACAAACACCAGTACTGCTGAGATAATAAAATGTGAGGCTGGATGAACACAGCAGGCCAAGCAGCATCTCAGGAGCACAAAAGCTGACGTTTCGGGCCTAGATCCTTCATCAGAGAGGGGGATGGGGGGAGGGAACTGGAATAAATAGGGAGAGAGGGGGAGGCGGACCGAAGATGGAGAGAAAAGAAGATAGGTGGAGAGGGTGTAGGTGGGGAGGTAGGGAGGGGATAGGTCAGTCCAGGGAAGACGGACAGGTCAAGGAGGTGGGATGAGGTTAGTAGGTAGCTGGGGGTGCGGCTTGGGGTGGGAGGAAGGGATGGGTGAGAGGAAGAACAGGTTAGGGAGGCAGAGACAGGTTGGACTGGTTTTGGGATGCAGTGGGTGGGGGGGAAGAGCTGGGCTGGTTGTGTGGTGCAGTGGGGGGAGGGGATGAACTGGGCTGGTTTAGGGATGGTACTGCACCAGTACTGCTGAGAACTGGTGAAGCCAGACATACAATCAGGGCACAACCCATGGGACAGGACAGGGAGCTGGAACTGAACTGAGGAAGCCCCAGCTTTGGGGAACAGGCAGCAGGACATAGTGGATAAGGCAGAGTGTGACTGTACCTGATACCCTCACTCACTGACTCACTCAGTCACAACGTCATCACTCACACTCACTCAAGCACACCTTCACTCACACACACTCACTCACACCCTCACTCACACCATCACTCACTCACACCCACTCACTTACATTCATTCACTCACAGCCTCACTCACTCACTCACACCCTCACTCACTCACACCTTCACTCACACACACTCACACACACTATCACAGCCTCACTCACTCACTCACACCCTCACTCATTCACACCTTCACTCACACACACTCACTCACACACTATCACTCACTCACACTCAATCATACGCACTCACTCACACCCTCAATCACTCACACCCTCACTCATTCACACTCACTGACTCACACCGTCACTGTCTCACACCGTCACTCACTCACACCACCACTCACACACTCACTTACTCAGACCCTCCTAACTCAAACTCACACCCTCACTCACACTTACTCACTCACACCCTCATCGCTCACCCTCACTCACTCACACTTACTCACTCACACCTTCATCACTCACACTCACTCAATCACACCCTCACTCACACAGTCACTCACTCACACCCTCATCACTTACACTCACTCACTCACATCCTCACTCACTCACACCCCATCACTCACTCACACTCACTCACACATCCTCACTCACACTCACTCACACCATCACTCACTCACACCCTTACTTACACACTCACTCACTCACACCCTCACTCAGACCCTTACTCAAGCACACCCTCACTCACTCACCCTCACTCACTCACAGCTTCACACACTCACACCCTCACTCACACTCTCACTCACACTCACTGTCTAACACCCTCACTCACTCACATGCTCACTCACTCATACAGTCACTTACACTCTCAGTCACTCACACCCTCACTTACTCAGACTCACTCACTCACACCCTCACTCACTCACACTCACTCACTCACACCCTCACTCACATACTCACTCACACACACTCACTCACACGCTCAATCACTCACACCTCACTCACAACCTCAGTCACACTCACTCACTCACATCCTCATCACTTACACTCACTCACTTGCACCCTCACTCACTCACTCACTCACACCCTCAGTCACACTCACTCACTCACACCCTCACTCATTCACACTCACTCATTTAAACCCTCACACACTCACTCACACACTCACTCACACCATCACTCACTCACACTCAATCACCCTCACTCACTCACACCCTCACTCGCTCACGCCCTCACACTCACACCCACTCACTAACACCCTCAATCACTCACACCTTCACTCACACTCTGACTCACACCGTCACTCACTCACACCATCACTCACTCACACACTCACTCACACCCTTAATTGCACACTCACTCACACCCTCACTCACAACATCACTCTCTCACACTCACTCATTCACACACTCACTCACACCATCACTCACTCACACTGTCTAACACCCTCACTCACTCACATGCTCACTCACTCATACAGTCACTTACACTCTCAGTCACTCACACACTCACTTACTCAGACTCACTGACTCACACCCTCACTCACTCACACTCACTCACTCACACCCTCACTCACATACTCACTCACACACACTCACTCACGCTCACTCACTCACACCTCACTCACAACCTCAGTCACACTCACTCACTCACATCTTCATCACTTACACTCACTCACTCAAACCCTCAGTCACACTCACTCACTCACACCCTCACTCATTCACACTCACTCATTTACACCCTCACACACTCACTCACACCATCACTCACTCACACTCAATCACACTCACTCACTCACACCCTCACTCGCTCACGCCCTCACACACACACACCCACTCACTAACACCCTCAATCACTCACACCCTCACTCACACTCACTGACTCACACCATGACTCACTTACACCATCACTCACTCACTCACACACTCACTCACACCCTTAATTGCACACTCACACCCTCACTCACAACATCACTCTCTCACACTCACTCATTCACACACTCACTCACACCATCACTCACTCACACCGTCACTCACTCACACTATCACTCACTCACACTCAATCACATGCACTCACTCACACCCTCAATCACTCACACCCTCACTCATTCACACTCACTGACTCACACCGTCACTGTCTCACACCGTCACTCACTGACACCACCACTCACACACTCACTTACTCACACCCTCCTCACTCACACTCACTCACTCACACCCTCATCACTCACACACTCACTCACACCCTCACTCACACTTACTCACACCCTCATCACTCACATTCACTCAATCACACCCTCACTCACTCGCACTCACTCATTCACACCCTCATCACTCACACACTCACTCACTCACTCACATCCTCACTCATCATACACTCACTCACTCACACGGTCACTCACTCACACACTCACTCACTCACACACTCACTCACACCCTCACTCAAACCATCACTCACTCACACCCTTACACACTCACTCACTCACACCGTCACTCACTCACACCACCACTCACACACTCACTTACTCACACCCTCCTCACTCACACTCACTCACTCACACCCTCATCACTCACACACTCACTCACACTTACACCCTCATCACTCACATTCACTCAATCACACCCTCACTCACTCACACTCACTCATTCACACCCTCATCACTCACACACTCACTCACTCACATCCTCACTCATCATACACTCACTCACTCACACGGTCACTCACTCTCACACTCACTCATTCACACCCTCATCACTCACACACTCACTCACTCACTCACATCCTCACTCATCATACACTCACTCACTCACACGGTCACTCACTCACACACTCACTCACTCACACACTCACTCACACCCTCACTCAAACCATCACTCACTCACACCCTTACACACACACTCACTCACACCATCACTCACTCACACTCAATCACCCTCACTCACTCACACCCTCACTCACACTTACTCACACCCTCATCACTCACATTCACTCAATCACACCCTCACTCACTCGCACTCACTCATTCACACCCTCATCACTCACACACTCACTCACTCACTCACATCCTCACTCATCATACACTCACTCACTCACACGGTCACTCACTCACACACTCACTCACTCACACACTCACTCACACCCTCACTCAAACCATCACTCACTCACACCCTTACACACTCACTCACTCACACCGTCACTCACTCACACCACCACTCACACACTCACTTACTCACACCCTCCTCACTCACACTCACTCACTCACACCCTCATCACTCACACACTCACTCACACTTACACCCTCATCACTCACATTCACTCAATCACACCCTCACTCACTCACACTCACTCATTCACACCCTCATCACTCACACACTCACTCACTCACATCCTCACTCATCATACACTCACTCACTCACACGGTCACTCACTCTCACACTCACTCATTCACACCCTCATCACTCACACACTCACTCACTCACTCACATCCTCACTCATCATACACTCACTCACTCACACGGTCACTCACTCACACACTCACTCACTCACACACTCACTCACACCCTCACTCAAACCATCACTCACTCACACCCTTACACACACACTCACTCACACCATCACTCACTCACACTCAATCACCCTCACTCACTCACACCCTCACTCGCTCACGCCCTCACACTCACACCCACTCACTAACACCCTCAATCACTCACACCTTCACTCACACTCTGACTCACACCGTCACTCACTCACACCATCACTCACTCACACACTCACTCACACCCTTAATTGCACACTCACTCACACCCTCACTCACAACATCACTCTCTCACACTCACTCATTCACACACTCACTCACACCATCACTCACTCACACTGTCTAACACCCTCACTCACTCACATGCTCACTCACTCATACAGTCACTTACACTCTCAGTCACTCACACACTCACTTACTCAGACTCACTGACTCACACCCTCACTCACTCACACTCACTCACTCACACCCTCACTCACATACTCACACACACACTCACTCACGCTCACTCACTCACACCTCACTCACAACCTCAGTCACACTCACTCACTCACATCTTCATCACTTACACTCACTCACTCAAACCCTCAGTCACACTCACTCACTCACACCCTCACTCATTCACACTCACTCATTTACACCCTCACACACTCACTCACACCATCACTCACTCACACTCAATCACACTCACTCACTCACACCCTCACTCGCTCACGCCCTCACACACACACACCCACTCACTAACACCCTCAATCACTCACACCCTCACTCACACTCACTGACTCACACCGTGACTCACTTACACCATCACTCACTCGCTCACACACTCACTCACACCCTTAATTGCACACTCACACCCTCACTCACAACATCACTCTCTCACACTCACTCATTCACACACTCACTCACACCATCACTCACTCACACCGTCACTCACTCACACTATCACTCACTCACACTCAATCACACGCACTCACTCACACCCTCAATCACTCACACCCTCACTCATTCACACTCACTGACTCACACCGTCACTGTCTCACACCGTCACTCACTGACACCACCACTCACACACTCACTTACTCACACCCTCCTCACTCACACTCACTCACTCACACCCTCATCACTCACACACTCACTCACACCCTCACTCACTCGCACTCACTCATTCACACCCTCATCACTCACACACTCACTCACTCACTCACATCCTCACTCATCATACACTCACTCACTCACACGGTCACTCACTCACACACTCACTCACTCACACACTCACTCACACCCTCACTCAAACCATCACTCACTCACACCCTTACACACTCACTCACTCACACCGTCACTCACTCACACCACCACTCACACACTCACTTACTCACACCCTCCTCACTCACACTCACTCACTCACACCCTCATCACTCACACACTCACTCACACCCTCACTCACACTTACACCCTCATCACTCACATTCACTCAATCACACCCTCACTCACTCACACTCACTCATTCACACCCTCATCACTCACACACTCACTCACTCACATCCTCACTCATCATACACTCACTCACTCACACGGTCACTCACTCTCACACTCACTCATTCACACCCTCATCACTCACACACTCACTCACTCACTCACATCCTCACTCATCATACACTCACTCACTCACACGGTCACTCACTCACACACTCACTCACTCACACACTCACTCACACCCTCACTCAAACCATCACTCACTCACACCCTTACACACACACTCACTCACACCATCACTCACTCACACCCTTACTTACACACTCACTCACACTCTTACTCACTCACACCCTCACTCAGACCCTTACTCAAGCACACCCTCACTCACTCACAGCCTCACTCACTCACACCCTCACTCACACTCTCACTCACACTCACTGTCTAACACCCTCACTCACTCACATGCTCACTCACTCATACACAGTCACTTACACTCTCAGTCACTCACACCCTCACTTACTCAGACTCACTGACTCACACCCTCACTCACTCACACTCACTCACTCACACCCTCACTCACATACTCACTCACACACACTCAGTCACACCCTCACTCACTCACACCTCACTCACAACCTCAGTCAGACTCACTCACTCACACCCTCACTCACTCACACCCTCAGTCACACTCACTCACACTCACTCACACCCTCACTCATTCACACTCACTCATTTACACCCTCACACACTCACTCACACCCTCACTCACACCATCACTCACTCACACTCAATCACACTCACTCACTCACACCCTCACTCGCTCACACCCTCACACACACACTCACTCACTAACACCCTCAATCACTCACACCCTCACTCACACACTCACTCACTCACACCCTCGTCACTCACACTCACTCTCTCATACCCTCACTCATTCACACCCTCACTCACTCACACCCCACTCACTCGCACTTCACTCACTCACTCACACCCACAGCCTCACTCACTCACACCGTCACTCACTCATATGCTCACTCACTCACGCACAGTCATTCACACTCACTCACTAATACCCTCACTCATTCACACCGTCACTCACTCACTCACCCCCCCCACTCACACCCTCATCACTCACACACTCACTCACTCACACCCTCATCACTCACACTCACACCCTCATTCACTCACACTCACTCACACCCTCATCACTCACACTCACTCACACCCTCATCACTCACACCTCCACTCACACACTCACTCACACCCTCATCACTCACACTCACTCACACCCTCTCACACACTCATTCACTCACTCACACTTACTCACTCACACCCTCATCACTCACACTCACTCATTCAAAACCCTCACTCACACCGTCACTCACTCACACTATCACACACACACTCAATCATACTCACTCACTCACACCCTCACACGCTCACACCCTCACACACACACACTCACTAACACCCTCACTCACTCACCCTCACTCACACATGCACTCGATCACACTCACTTACTCACACCCTCACTCACTCACTCACACTCTCACTCATTTACACTCACTCACACACTCTCATTCATTCACACTTCCTCACACACCCTCACTCACACCCTCACTAACACACTCTCACTGACACACCCTCACTCACACTCACTCACACCTTCACTCACACTCACTCACACCCTCACTTACTCACACCGTCACTCACTCACTCGCACACACTCACGCACCCTCACTGACACCCTCACTCACTCAATCTCACTAACCCTCACTCACTCACAACCTCACTCACTTACACCTTCACTCACTCAACCTCACTAATATTCACTCAATCATGCTCACAACCTCACTCACTTACTCACACCCTCACACACTCGCTCACTCACCCTCACTTAGTCACACCCTCACTCACTCACTCACACTCACTCCTCCAAAGTAACCTCCTCCAGCCCCTACAACCCTTCCACTCTCTCTGTAACCTCCTCCAGCCCCTACAACCCTTCCTCTCTCTGTAACCTCCTCCATCCCCTACAACCGTCCCTCACTCTGTAACCTCCTCCAGCCCCTACAACCCTCCCTCTCTCTGTAACCTCCTCCAGCCCCTACAACCCTCCCTCTCTCTCTGTAACCTCCTCCAGGCCCTACAACCCTCCCTCTCTCTGTAACCTCCTTCAGCCCCTACAACCCTCCCTCTCTCTGTAACCTCCTCCAGCGCCTACAACCCTCCCTCTCTCTGTCACCTCCTCCAGCCCCTACAACCCTCCCTCTTGCTGTAACCTCCTCCAGCCCCTACAACCCTCCCTCTCTCTGTCACCTCCTCCAGCCCCTACAACCCTCCCTCTCTCTGTAACTTCCTCCATCCCCTACAACCCTCCTCTCTCTGTATTCTCCTCCAGGCCCGACAACACTCTGTAGGAGTTCTCTGCCCTATCGAGCGCAGTGTCTTGCACATTCCTCAACAATTTCTGACTGTGCCTTCAGCTGTGTGGGCCCTCGCTTCTGGATGTTGTATCCAAACCTCTCCACTTCTCTTTTAACACCTGCGAAAGAAAATAAATGAATTGCATTCATGTCGAATCTTTCACATTGTCGGTACCTCTCAAACTGCTTCACAGCCAGTGGGGGAGTTTTGAAGTGTCATTGCTGCTGTGTTGTAGAAAAAGAAACAATAAGTTTACTCACAGAAAGCTGCCAAAAAATAGCAATGTCAAAATGACCAGATAACGGAATTGTGCTAATATTGGCTCATGGAGAAATATTGACCAGGGCCCTGATCGAGGTACAATGTTGTGCTTTGAAATAGTACCATGACATGTACGTGACATATGGTTTCAGTTTTATGCTTCATCTCAAAGAACATCTCTCTGACAGTGCGGCATTTTCTCAGCACTGCTCGGCCTCTGCCAGCCTTGTTCATCGTTCTCAAGACCTGTTGTGATGTTTCCTTCTTGGCGTTCAGCTTTGTCTGAGACAAGCCCTGTGAAGCCTCTTGTGATTTTTATTGCCTTGGGGGTTGCCTTGGAGAAAGTACCTGTTGTTAGAACACAGAGTCTGGCTTTTCCAGGGCCTCTGGGAATTGGTGAGCATGAAGGTGAGCAGCTTTTATCTTTTGCAGGGAGGCCAATCAGAATTGCGACAGGGATTGATCACCTTCCTATTCAGAGGGAGAAGGTCACCCCTGCAGTGCCACTAGTGGTGGGTGAATGTAATTACAGTGTGACCTGCTGACATGGACAATTCTATCGTAAACCGAGGCACTGGCAGGGTCTAGGCCCAGAACGTCAGCTTTTGTGCTCCTGAGAGGCTGCTTGGCCTGCTGTGTTCATCCAGCTCCACACTTTGTTATCTGGCATTTAAATTGGGAATGTGTAAATATAAGGAGATATGGCGAGTGAAGTAAGTTTGTACCTTCTCGTCCAATTATTCCTGGCCATCCACTCTCCTATATTTCTGCCTATCAGTATAAATCCAGCCCAAATATCGTCTCTCCCTCCCTCTCACTCCCTCTCATTCTCCTTTTCTTCCCTCTTTTCTTTTTATCAATGAACAATGATTTAGTAGATTTGGAAAGTGGAAGCGTTTCCATAAGTTGACAGGATGTTGTGAACAATCACAATCCCTGTCCTGCATTATCTAACTGAACAGTCTAGGAGCTATTCCTGTAATTTTATTTCCACGGAGTACCTTTCACAAGATGTATCAGATTCTCTGTCAGGAAGGAGCCTTCCTCACACGAGCTACTGGTGAACAGTCAGTGTCTAACCAGAGAGAAGCAGACAGTCACTTTTCTCAGCGGATGGTAAAAAGGCCATTCTGGGTGTATACTGGTGATGGCAGCTTTCCCTCCTGTCAGACAATGGGCTATACTCTTAAGCAAGGCTGGGTGAGGTTCAGGAGCTATGCCCCAGCCTCTGTCACATTTGCTGCAGAGGGAGACAGTGGGTGGAGAAGGTAAATGATTTGTTGACCTCTCTGAGCCCTCCTTACTCCCTCACTGTCCTCGTGGCATTTTCACAGTGGGAGGAACTTACAGCTGTTCCTTGATTTTTTGCTGTTTGATCCCTCCTAGCTTTTGAATGAGATTGAGGTCATCGCATATTTTCTACCCAGGAGTGAGAATCCTGATCGCGAAGTAGCATGCCTTTAATGTTAATGTGATGCTCCCAGATATGTAGATGAACTTCTGCTGTCTGTAAACTGTGTGTTGTCAACAAATGCCTTACAATCTGCTAATATTATGATACGTGCTCCTGAGTTTAACTTGACATTTTTGAAATGCCAATTGACATAAAGGTTCACTTGCCAAAATGTTTGGTCTGGAAAGCCCATTATTCAGTGGAAAAGTTTAGATTTATCATTTATTTATCCTTTATCTCCTCTATCTTTTTGTATGAATAGTTCTTAGTTCTTTGATTTTCGACAGCTGTGCCCTGCTTCAGCATATTTTCAAATGTTGAGCTATTGGCTTATTATATTATGTTTTCGATTTGAATGTGGGTACTGTTCAGGCACATGAAGTTTCTTTGCTTGACTGAATTGGCAAGAATTTTGGTGTTGGTTATCTGTCCTGCCTGCTACTTTGGTTTTTTATGAGTCTGTTTGTAGTTATGTACTATAGGAATTAAATGGGCTCAAAAAACCACCCAACTCAAATTTGGTCTCCTTCCCTTAGGACTGAGTAGTGTTGCTTCCAGGTCTCTACATCACTTAACATTTGAATGGCTTTATCTATAGCCAGGTCTTCTTTGGACTGTAATATATCTGATGAATACTCAATTCAGCCTCTGATGAATTGTGATTTTAAGCCATCATTGTCATATCTTTCCTCTAGTCTGTCAATGCCATTAATGAAATAATCAATGGATTCCTTGAATATTGTACTCTTCTGATAAAGCCTGTTCTTTCATGAAGACCATTAGTGCTGAGGTTGAAATAATTGTCAATCTTTCAGTACCCCTTCAAAGCATCTGTTATTTATTTAATCTCTTGGCACCCAATAACTGTACTATACCTAACTGTGTATAGAAGTACATTACTTGTTCAGCTTCTAATTTAGTGTTCAGCTCAGAAAGTATCAAATATCTCAAGAATTGTTTTCTCCGAGCTGCCCAATCCAGCACCCAACACTAAATTAAATATTCCTGGAAATATTATTTTTATACCTTGGATTCCTAAAGTGAGTAGGTATTTTATTTTAAACAAAACCAAAATTGCTGGAGGAACTTCATAAAAAGCAGAATTAACATTCAGGGCCCAGTGACAATCCTTCTTCAGAACTGATGTTAGCCAGGAAATGGTGGTATATATGCTGAAAACAGAGTTGGGGGAGGTAAAGGAGTGAACAATAGGTGGAAATGGAGCCCAATGGGAGAGAAAGACAGTTAGACTGACAAAGAGATGGATAATGGTGAGCCATGGAGAAAGAAGGTGAAAATAGGTTGGCTGTGTTGAAAGTAACATGTGTGATGTCAAGTCCTGGGGTGATGGGGTGAGGAAACAATCAGGCTGGGACCCACAAACTGGAAATTCTGAAACTGACACAAAGTGTCAGAAAGATCATGAACGTAAATAGGAAGGGACTGAACAAAAGGAGAAAAAAAATGAGTCAACACATTTTATCTTCTTTAAAGAAGAAATTGGGCCCTCTTCCTTATAACGGAGCGGGTTTGCAGACTTGAAAGACATGTTCAAAATCATGAACTAGTTTGAAGGGGTAAATAACGAAAAACAGTTTTAAAAATACCAAAGAACTGCGGATGCTGGAAATCAGAAACAAAGTCAGAATTGCTGGAAAAACTCAGCAGATCAAGCAGCATCAGCGGAGAGAAAGCAGATTTAACATTTTGGGTCCAGTGATCCTTCTTCATAACTCCATAAAAAGACCGCCAGAAGGATCAGATACCAAAGGACACTGAATTAATTTGATAATCGGCAAGAGAACCAGAGGTAACATGAAGGGAAATACTTTTGCGCAGTGAGCCTGAACTACTGGGAGAAGCATGATCAAAGTAATTTGCAAAAGGAATTCTAAAAATAGGGGCCATGGGAAAAGAGAAGGCAGACTCTGTCAAATAGCTAGCACTGACGTGATGGGCTGAATGACCTCCTTTTGTGCGGTTTAATTCAATGGTGGGCAACCTGCAAATGAATCAGAAGATTCAGGTCATAAAGATAGTGCAAGGGAAAAAGGAATACAGGGAACAGGGATAAACAAGTGATGAGAGGGAGATAGAAATATTGTACCTGCTAGCACATGCCTGAAAGATCAATTGGTGTTATATTACAGAACAGCAGGAGGAGAGTGTGTGGGGGGGTGGGGCGGGGTGTTCAACCACTATTTATTCCTCAAACAGTATCACTAAAGAGATAACAAGGTGTGGAGCTGGAGGAACACAGTAGGCCAGGCAGCATCAGAAGAGCAGGAAGGCTGACGTTTCGGGTCAAGACTCAGTTTTCCTGCTCCTCTGATGCTGCTTGGCCTATTGTGTTCATCCAGCTCTACACTTTGTTGTCTCAGATTCTCCAGCATCGGCACTTCCTACTATCTCTCATTAAAGAAAAGGCCTAGATATAATTACATGGCTGTTTTGGTGGGACAATATTATTGCTGTGTTTACTTATTATTATGACCACTGTTCAGAAGTATTTAATTGGTGATAAGTTGTTCTACATGTCAAGGTTTTCATTTTTCTAATCTGCTTGCATAACAGCTTCCTGCATTTAAAAAAAATCTCCTCATCTTCCCCCTGGTTCTTTTGTCAGTGATCTGTGTGCTGTGGTTCCTGAACCCCCTGCCAGGAGAAGGGAGCTTGAATCAGAGCTGCCTTGAGTAATTAGCTGTTGTGACAGGATTAAACAATGGGAGGATGATGCCAGCTTTTTATAGCAGCCTGTCATCTCTCACAGGCTTGCTATGTGCAGACACATTCCAGCCAAACCGAACTCGCAGTGTCTCGTCAGCACCCACAGCTGGCTAAAAGCCCTGATATTTTTAGCACTTCCCTTTTAAAGGCAGCTTTCTTGGATCTGATGAGCTGCCTGGTTTTCTGAAGGGTCTCAATTATAACTTCTCAACATATACACGCGCACACAGACACAAACACACATATACACAAACACACACAGACACACAAACACACACACACACACACACACAGACACTCACATATACACAAACACACATGCACATACACAGACACGCGCCACACACATATACACACAAACACACACACACATATACACACACACAGACACTCACATACACACAAACACACACTCACACAGACACAAACACACATATACACAAACACACACACATACGCACACACACATATACACACAGGCACACACCACACACATACACAAACACACACACACACACACATATATGCACACACACAGATACAGACACACATATACACAAACATACACACACAGACACAAACACCCACACACACAAACACCCACACACACATATACACACACACACACACACACACACACACAAACACGCCCACACATAGCACACACACAGACATACACACAGACAAGCATACACATAGACACACAGACACACACATCGAGACACACACACACAGACACATACAGACAGACACATACACACACAGACACTCACATACATACACAGACACATGCACAGACACAGGCACACACACACAGCCACATACACATATAGACACACACACACACACTCAGGCACACATGCAGACACACACTCTCACACACACACACACACACACACACAACACACTCAGATACACACAGACACAAACATACACACGCAGGCACACACACACACAGACAGACATAAACACAGACACACACACACATTGTCACACAGACATAAATACACACAAACACACACACAGTGTGTAGCAGCGTTTTTGATGACAGAGACATGTAATACAAGATCCTGCTTCATCTTCTAAAACAGCAAGCTTTCAATTTGCACCATGAGCGATTGCAGGCTTTATTGCTGTTTAAATCTATATATAGAAAAGACAGTGTGGCATTTCTGCACCACCTTTCACTACATCACAACGTCCCAAAGCATTTTACAATCAATGACATAGTTTTTGCAGGCAATTGCTGCTGCTGCAATGTCAGAAACATGGGAACCTATTCTATGTATAGCAAGGTGGTTGGCCTCCTTGAATGAAGGACTTTTGAGGAAATGATCCTTGTACAAGATGGATTAAAGACAAAAAGTACAATGTACTTCAGCACTATTTGGCACAGTGGCTGAGATCTGGGCCTAGATTTGAGAATGTGCGCAGTCAAACCATGAGGCACATGGATTGACAAAAATGTATCTCACGCTAGAGTTGCCAATTCTGGTTGGCCATTGCCCTGGAGGTTTCATCACACTTTCTCTAGCCTCTAACCTCAGTGACTCGAAGCTTATTGTTCATAAGAACTGTCCTCTTTTATAGCCTCGTAAGTCTTGCCACGCCAACTGAAAATGAACAAATTCTCAATGAACTGATCAAAGTATTGACAACAGATTTTATTATCAGAGATTCATCTTTAATTCCTGGAGAGTCCACGGCAATCTCCTATTACAACAGCAACATGTTGACAAGTTTGACCTCTTGATGGAGTATATTGTCAACTTCCAAGAGCTAACAGATCACTCTCCTTAGGGAGTATACTTTAAAATGATTAAAGAGCACAAGATGATCAACAAAATCACCTGGTCTTTTATCTTTATTGAGCAGTTATTAGTTCACACAATGTACAATATTTGGTAGCATATAATAAGAATTATTCAGAGAGGACAGCTACAGTATATCTGTCATTTTCCTCTTCAGCGAGCTCGCTGCCATTGCTTGACAATATTATCCTGGGAACCGGATTTTAAATTAGAGCTCCCATCGAAGAATTCAGTAATAATCTTTTAGTTTTTATTGTACCTTTAACATCAATCTTTGTAGACGTGCGCTGTGTTCTAATTAGCCACCATAATGTCTGCATTACAACTTTGACAACACTTTTCAAAAGTCGCTATGAAGCATGTTGGGATAGTGAAAGGCGCTACATAAATGCAAGTTATTTAAAACTGCCACCTGCTCGCTCAGTGATGTCAAGACCAGATGAGAGACGACTATCTTTTCATCAAAATGCAACAGGAAACTGAATGAGAATGTGAGAGGCAGTACAGAAGGTCTGAACACACATGAAGGATGAAATCACAAAGATGTTTGCACGGGGAAGAAGGCCAGCACTTTGTGCAGTCAGACTGAAAGTTGAAGTAACAATGACTAAAATAGCTGGTGGTTCCCAACATTTTAAACAGCCCGGATTGGTAGCACAGTCTCGGTATTGAAAGGTTATGTTTCTGAATGGCATGTCCCTTTAAGATGTGATTTAATAAAAAGCAGCAGCCCACCCACTACCTTGGAGAGGGTTGTAATTGAAAGTAAGTGGCATAATTAAAGAACTGAACCCAGAGTCTCATCTTTGTCAAATTGCCTGCCGTCAATTACAAGCTACTGTGTTTCTGCAGGGCTACTATTGCATAATTAATAGCACCCTTCAGCCATTTCATCAAGGTGTGATTAAGTTAATTATAATTTCTCCTTTCTAACGTTGCCATTGCCTACACAGTTTGAGTGCTGAGGCTGGGACACGCAGTGTGGGGCTCGGTGTCTTATTGGGAACTGACTGAACCACTTGATCTCTCCTGGTGATGGTGATTGATGAACTAGCTGGCAAGAGTGCCACAGTGGGACTGGTGCCAACGTTCTGGCAAACCTTGTACCAAGGCAGGCAGAAGCTGAAGATTGCAACCCCTGGGTAGAATTAGAGACCGGGGAGGGGATGATAATAAGTGCCTCCTACTCACTGGATGTACTGAGCTGAGTCTCATTGGCTAGTGCTCCAGCCTCCTATGGTCATGAGACCAAATCCCACTCCAAGGCTGGTTCCAAAACTCCATCCAGCCCAACAGTGCAGTGTTGAGGGAATACTGCACTGCCAGACGTGCCACTCTTCATGGGATCTATACACCAATGCCCTTTCAGCTCTCTAAAGTGAATGTAAAAGTTCTCTGCACACTATTAGTGAAGAAGCTGGCCATTTGGCCCATTAAGCCCACATTGACCTCTGACGAACATCCCACCCAGACCCACAGCCCTATCCTATCCCTGTAACTCTGCATTTCCTATGGCCAATCCACCTAGCCTGCACATCCCTGAACGCTATGGGCAATTTCCCATGGCTAATCCACCTAGCCTGCACATCCCTGAACACTGTGGGCAATTTCCCATGGCTAATCCACCTAGCCTGCACATCCCTGAACGCTACGGGCAATTTCCCATGGCTAATCCACCTAGCCTGCACATCCCTGAACGCTATGGGCAATTTCCCATGGCTAATCCACCTAACCTGCACATCCCTGAACACTGTGGGCAATTTCCCATGGCTAATCCACCTAGCCTGCACATCCCTGAACGCTACGGGCAATTTCCCATGGCTAATCCACCTAGCCTGCACATCCCTGAACGCTACGGGCAATTTCCCATGGCTAATCCACCTAGCCTGCACATCCCTGAACGCTACGGGCAATTTCCCATGGCTAATCCACCTAGCTTGCACATCCCTGAACGCTACGGGCAATTTCCCATGGCTAATCCACCTAGCCTGCACATCCCTGAACGCTACGAGCAATTTCCCATGGCTAATCCACCTAGCCTGCACATCCCTGAACGCTACGGGCAATTTCCCATGGCTAATCCACCTAGCCTGCACATCCCTGAACGCTACGGGCAATTTCCCATGGCTAATCCACCTAGCCTGCACATCCCTGAACGCTACGGGCAATTTCCCATGGCTAATCCACCTAGCCTGCACATCCCTGAACGCTACGGGCAATTTCCCATGGCTAATCCACCTAGCCTGCACATCTTTGGAATGAGGGAAGAAATGGGTGCACCAGGAGGAAACCCATGCAGATGCGGGGAAAATATGCAAACTCCACAAAGACTCAAGAATGGAATTGAACCTGGGTCTCGGATGCGCTGAGACAGCAGTGCTAACTACTGAGCCACTGTGCTGCCCCTATTCAAAGCCCAGAGAGTGCACGCTTTATCCACCATCTTTCTCTTTCTTCGATTTCATGAGCTCCTTGTTATGGAAGCAGTCCATGAGATTGAAGATGAAAGGACAGATGTAGGCCGCTATGGCAGTGCTAGTGAAGAGATGGCCATGATGTTTTCTCCCAATCTTGTTGCCTGCCCTATTGAGATAGCTTGCAGCTCTGGGTTCAACAGCTCAGTCAGCACTGATGGGAAATTATTAACCAGAAGAGATCTGATTTCAATTGCCCAAGCTACCCCATTCGTCGCTGCCGTTTGGATTGCCTTCAGCGTGTGCCGTGTGTTCAAACAATCTGCAGAGAGTGTGTACTGCCCCACTGAATTGCACTATTTGCGCAGCGATATGTTTCACAACCAGACAGCAACACATTCCAAACAGATGACTCACTTTCTCATTACTGCTGCAAATGGATGAAAGGGCAAGGAAGGAAAATAAGAGAGACCAAGAAAGATAGGATGTCCCAGGACACATCAAAGGCACTTCGCTGACTGCAAAGTGTCACTGCTGTGCTGCAGGAAACCTGGCATGACATGTCTCTGCACAGCAAGATCCCACAGGCAACAGTGCCATCATGGCCAGATTATGTGCTGTTGGGGAGGAGAGTGAGGGAGTCCATGCTGATCCCTCACCAATATCACATATTTTTCTAAAAAGAAACAGCTGATCGGGTCATTATTGCTGTTCTGGGATCTTACTGTGTATGGCTCGGCCCCTGCTTTATCCTACAGCGCAGCAGAGAAATTCTTTAATGCCGAATATTCCCCCTTTTAAATGAACAAAACGGAATCAATAATCAGTCTCCCAGCAACTGCCAGTGTTTTTAATTGGCATTTCAAATCTCCTTTTAAACCTCCCCAGGAAGGCTCAGAGAACACGAAAGTGAAATAAATGCACCAGATGGCACACAGAGACTTGACCTGGCATTTGGATCTATTCCCATGATACAATACTGAGTCAGTGTTACGTCAGCTGGATCGATTTCCATACACTAATGGAAACTAGGCCCCAGGCCTCAGTTGATGGACTGCTCTGGTGTGATACAGAAGGTGCTCCTTCAAATGGAGAAATATCCTCAAGAAAATCTCCACATGGCATACCGTTTCCAGAACTGAAACAGGAAATTTTATTCAAGTAAATATTGCCATCTTTATTACCCCAACTTGAATCTCCTCCCACCCCTCTTCCTCTCACCCCATCTCAATTCTGGGCCTATATTTATCCCTATCCAAAATCACTAAACAACAGATTATCTGTTTTTTCAGTCAAATTGTTTTTTGTTGGATATCCCTGTGTACAAATAGGCCGTTGCATTTTCTACAACAGTGAGGTTGTGGAACATGCCATGTGAATGTAACTGCTTTCTTGATATACTTCTCCAGATTCGCCAAAATACATCCATTCGCTTGTGCTTTCAAATAAAACACTTCCTGTTTTCATCCTAATGTAAACCATTTCCCAGCATTTTATTCTCTGTCACTTTCTTTGCGGGTTTATCACACGGTTTCCAGTCCTGCGGCCTGGCTGTGAGAAATGGGCTTTCTGTTTCCTCCTTTAGTACTGTACTGACACAGAACAAAGCTGACTGCATTGTCATGACAACACAGTGTCAGTGACAGACATAGTCTAATCTTGGAACGTACAACTACAGAGAAGAATAAACTCACCAATTCTCAGTGTTTAGAGTAGTTTTAATCTTTTGGAGCTGACAGGTAGGAGAAACGGGGGAAAAACTTGTCCAGAATTAAAAACTGGGCCTAACTGCGCGATTGAAATGTTTAATTAGAGATTCACAAAGAAACCTCAGTTCAGTCATCTTTACTGTCTATTGTATGTTAGGTAACTAAGTGGTTTATCTCTTAACACGTTTCTGATACTGGTTCTTAATTTCCTCTTCATTGGTTTTTAACTTTTACCTTACCCGATAGCCTGGCTGTTATCTTTTCTCAAAGCAACAGATTTCTCCACTGACGTTTTCTTTACTTGTAGAGACACCAACTCTTTTGAGTGGATAGTTGTCTGCCAGAATCAATGTCAATCATCCAGTGACCAAAGGAAGTATTTCAGGAGATTTTCAAATGATATTTTAATCAAATTGCCTTACAGATAGCAGCAGGCATCACAATGCAATCACAGAAGCCAGTTAGAACTCACATGAGCTTCGTACACATGTGCCTTCCTGTGCTCAGGAATGTCATTCATGGCCTGATACTGAGCACTGCGGAGGGTAAGAAAAGAAGTAAAGGAACAGCAACAAGAGAGGATTGTATTGGAGCAGCTCGGTAAGTGAAGTGTTTTGAAGTGCTTCAGAACGCATCATCCTCCGACACTTCCGCCATCTACAATCCGACCCCACCACCCAAGACATTTTTCCATCCCCACCACTGTCTGCTTTCCAGAGAGACAATTCTCTCCGTGACTCCCTTGTTCGCTCCACACTACCCTCCAACCCCACCACACCCGGCACCTTCCCCTGCAACCGCAGGAAATGCTACACTTGCCCCCACACCTCCTCCCTCACCCCTATCCCAGGCCCCAAGATGACTTTCCATATTAAGCAGAGGTTCACCTGCACATCTGCCAATGTGGTATACTGCATCCACTGTACCCGGTGCGGCTTCCTCTACATTGGGGAAACCAAGCGGAGGCTTGGGGACCGCTTTGCAGAACACCTCCGCTCGATTCGCAATAAACAACTGCACCTCCCAGTCGCAAACCATTTCCACTCCCCCTCCCATTCTCTAGATGACATGTCCATCATGGGCCTCCTGCAGTGCCACAATGATGCCACCCGAAGGTTGCAGGAGCAGCAACTCATATTCCGCTTGGGAACCCTGCAGCCCAATGGTATCAATGTGGACTTCACCAGCTTCAAAATCTCCCCTTCCCCCACTGCATCCCTAAACCAGCCCAGTTTGTCCCCTCCCCCCACTGCACCACACAACCAGCCCAGCTCTTCTCCTCCACCCACTGCATCCCAAAACCAGTCCAACCTGTCTCTGCCTCCCTAACCTGTTCTTCCTCACCCATCCCTTCCTCCCACCTCCATCTCCTACCTACTAACCTCATCCCACCTCCTTGACCTGTCCGTCTTCCCTGGACTGACCTATACTCTCCCTACCTCCCCACCTATACTCTCCTCCCCACCTATCTTCTTTTCTCTCCATCTTCAGTCCGCCTCCCCCTCTCTCCCTATTTATTCCAGAACCCTCACCCCATCCCCCTCTCTGATGAAGGGTCTAGGCCCGAAACGTCAGCTTTTGTGCTCCTGAGATGCTGCTTGGCCTGCTGTGTTCATCCAGCCTCACATTTTATTATCTTGTTTTGAAGTGCGACTGATATTTATGATAAGGCACTGTATAAACACTAGACATTTTTCTGATGGTATGCCTGTGGTAGATCTTGAACATAGTGAACATTACGTTGCCATGTCACAGGGTTATTGAGTCAAACAGCATGGAAACAAGCCGTTCGGTCCCACCAGTCCATGCCAAACATAATCTCAAACTAAACTAGACCCACTTGCCTGCACCTGGCCCATATCCCTCCAAATCTTTCCTATGCATGGACTTATCCAAAAGTCTTTTAAACCATCTGTACCCATCTCCACTACTTCCTCAGGACGTTCATTCCACATACAAACCACCTTCTGCGTAAAAAAAAATTCCCCTCAGACTTTATAAATCTTTCTCCTCTCACTTTAAAAAAGTGCCCCTTGGTCTTGATATCCCCCTGTTTTCTTTAATGGTCGAAAAGACAACTACCATTAAACCTATCAATATCCCGTAATATTTTATAAACTTCAATAAGGTTGCCTCTCAACATCCTACGCTCCAGTGAAACAGGTCCCGGCCTACCCAGCCTTTCTTTATAACTCAAACCTTCCATACCCTGCAGCATCCTGGTAAATCTTCTCTGAACTCTCTCCAGCTAAGTGATATCCTTCTTTTAACCGGGTGACCAGAACTGGACACAGTACTCCAAAAGAAGCTCCAATGTCCTGTACAACCTCAACATGACTTCCCAACTCCTAAAGTCAAAGGACTGAGCAATGAAGGCAAACATGCCCAATGCCTTTTTAACTATCCTGTCTACATATGATGCAAACTTCGAAGAATTATATATTTGCAGCCCTAGATCCCTCTGTTGTACAACACTACCCAAGGCCTTACCTTCAATTATATAAGCCCTACCATTGTTTGTTGTACCAAAATGCAATATCTCTCCTGTTGCCATTCTTTAGCCCATTGACCCATTTGAACAAGATCCTTTGTAATCTTCGAAAACCTGCTTCACCAGTGCTGTGCCTGACGTCGGCAGTGGATCCTGGGTAGCTGTCTGCTGCTCAGCGTAATCTGCCTTCACAGCAGCTGAAGTTGGTTAGGCAGGAAAGAGGGAAATCCGCCCACCAACCCCCACACCTCCCCGGCTCCCACACAACCCCGGGTGATTGTAGGAACTCGTTCACACGTTATGACTATACATGGATTGAACAGACTGGTCAATCAGTAAACTCATTCTAGTCGGGGAGAGACCTCGCCTGGTGTGCTTGGCGGTCACAGCTGGTGAACCTATTTACTTACCCCTTCAGAGCCCCCTTTGACCTTTCACCATCCTGCCTTGTATCATCCAGTCTCTCCTGCCTGCCCAATCCAATCGTAGACCTTCCCTTTCACCTGCCCCTTTTGCCTCTCTATTTGGTTAAACCCAATTACATCTAGAACTATTCCCAATCCTGATGGAAGCTGGCAGTGGTAACTCTGGGTGGAACTGGGCACTGTCCGCTGAGCGAAAATCTAGGTGGGCAGGGTAGATTAATTGGGTAAGAGGCCACACTCCTGACGGCGCGATGAACATCCAAAGTAAGATTCTTGGAATGCTGAAGGTGGGTCAATCTTTCTGATGGCAGCAATGGGAAAACCCTGTCCCTGAGTTTGCACATTACACTGCCCATTAAAGGATCAGCAAACCTCATTCAGGCTCCTCTTTGCAAACACAAGGGAGCAATACATAGCTTCAGGTTCATGGCTGCATTGATATGGTGAGCAGCAGGCAAGGTTAGACACCTTCTTAGATTATGCAATAAGTAGCTGCTGCTTCACCCACTTTGGCAGCATTTGTCCATGACATGCCCATGTCTGAAAGGGTAAAGGAAAGACTGGAGCGAGAGATAGGAAGGAAAATAAACAAAACGCTAAATTTAAAGCTTTGAAAGTCTTCTAACAACAATGTACTGTCTGGAGGAATGACAGTCAATGGCTTAAATCATTTTTCTTTTCCCTGAGCTGGAGAGATTGAGTGACAATGCAGGCACATACAACTCCTCATTAAGAAGGTCCTTACCCTGCAAAGTACCAGGCCTAACTTCCTGAGGTGGATAATTTACGGTTTTGATGGTGAGATGGTAATTTCATGAGGTAGAGCAGCATAGAAACTTTCCAACAACAAGCAGTGATTTGCAATTTGCACTGTCTCGCATTTATACCACAATTTACTATCACCGACTGGTGAATGCTATTAAAGTGACACTGACTCTCCCAGCAAACTCTGGGCCGATGATGCCTTGTCAATCTCTTGGAGCTTCTTTCTCTGCCTGTGTATTCACAACATCCTGCTTTGCCTTTCGGTCATTTTGCCCAGCCAACCTTCCTTTCTAAATAGCTCTGTACTAATGCAGTTAGGAAAACTATGAAGAAAGCGTTTGCATTTCCGTGGCGCCTCTCATGAGTTTTCAAAGCATGTTACAGCCAGTGATGTCTGGTCCACATTCTTACGTCGGCCAGATTGTGCACAGCAAGCTCCCACTAACAGTAATCTGATAATGACTAGATCGTTCATTGTAGTGAAGTTGGTCGAAGGGTGAATATTAACCAGGACATCAGAGAGGGTTGTTTTGGATTCCTTCAAAGGAGCACTGTAGATTTTTTCGATGGCCCTGAGAGAGCAGAGAGAGCTTTAGTTTCCAAACAGATAGCACCTCAAACAGTGTCAACCTGGATGAGGCATTAGGTCCCGTGGAATGGTCCTTGAATTTTACCTCCCACTCAGACGCAACAGGTTTATCCACTGAATGGTCACAGTTAGTTACCTTCACACAGCACCGGAAGAAGCTGAACATGAAAGCCTGGCAGCAGGGAACATGCTCAAAGGCTTTTCTGCTACTTCAAGGATTGTTACAGATATTTGTTCCACGATGAAACTAAATCAGTGCATTTGCTTTATTGCATAGTTTATATGCAGGTCTACACAGCCCAGACCCTAACCCACATTGAGACCTCGGCCCCTCATTCATCAGGTACGAGTGTGGAGTCAATAACTGAAAAATGAGAAAACCACAAAAATCTGTGCTGAGGCATCATCTAATGATGATATTCATTGATGACTTTGGTAAGAGCTGTATATCCTGGGCTTATGAAGATACATATAACATTTCAGAGACGTTACTAAATTGAGTGGGCTGTAGGTAAGAGGCTCTTACACACCAGTCTGATGTTGCTTCTGTTAGATAACAGTGGGTTCTTGCTGAGATCAAAGACTCTGAGGGTAACAAATCATTACCCACCAAGAGCTGAACTCCAGTGAAGGGTAACGCCACTGGGCAGGCAGAGGCAGCAGCTGGTACTACACCCGAGACCCAGAATCCTCGTGGCTCCCAGCCAGAGGTGGAGTGGGGGTCATTGTTGGGGGCGAGTGGCTGGCTTTCACCAGATACTCCCCCTTTTCCATATGCCTGGTCTCCTCAAGGAGGTGCAGATATGGGAGCACCCCTCAGGCTCACCCCCCCCTCCCACCCCCACCCTATTTCAGTGGTCCCAGAGCTTAGCTGGCTCTGCCATCGTGGTACTGTCATCGGGCATTGCCTCTGCCACCCACCCTTGCAGCTTGCTTTGAGTTCTGTAGATGAGGGCATCACTGTCACTATGTCATGAGATACAGTGAGTGAACATTAATGGGCTTTACTGGAGGTGAGCCTGAATGGGGGACTGGGAAAGAGGACATCATGTGGAAGTGAACAGAATCAGGCCCGGCTGGCTCCCTGTGCTATGACTCCACCGCAACACACTTCAGTGATAAGAGATAATGGGAACTGCAGATGCTGGAGAATCCACGATAACAAAGTGTGGAGCTGGATGAACACAGCAGGCCAAGCAGCATCTTAGGAGCACAAAAGCTGACGTTTTGGGCCTAGGCCCTTCATCAGAAAACCCAGTTACATCTAGAACTATTCCCAATCCTGATGGAAGCTGGCAGTGGTAACTCTGGGTGGAACTGGGCACAGTCCACTGAGCGAAAATCTAGGTGGGCAGGGTAGATTAATTGGGTAAGAGGCCACACTCCTGACGGCGCGATGAACATCCAAAGTAAGATTCTTGGAATGCTGAAGGTGGGTCAATCTTTCTGACGGCAGCAATGGGAAAACCCTGTTGCCTGAGTTTACGCATAACACTGCCCATGAAAGGATTTTCTGATGAAGGGTCCAGGCCCAAAACGTCAGCTTTTGTGCTCCTAAGATGCTGCTTGGTCTGCTGTGTTCATCCAGCCTCACGCTTTGTTATCCGTGACACACTTCAGCAGCTGGTCTTACAGTAAAGACTGGGCAGTATTTGCTTGATGCGCTCCTGACATAGGCCGGCTGCAACCACAGCAGGGCAAGGGTGAGACCCTTTAGAGGGTCATTAATTTCCCATGTGAGGACATTGGCAAGTTGCCTCCCCACCACACACACACACCCTTCATCAGGGTAGAGGCAGGAAGGTAACAGGGTCCTCCCACCTCAAGCCGCACCTCCATTTCCTACCTACTACCTCATCCCGCCTCCTTGACCTGTCCACCTTCCCTGGACTGACCTATCCCCTACCTCCCCACCTATACTCTCCTCTCCACCTATCTTCTTTTCGCTCCATCTTCGGTCCACCACCCCCTCTCTCCCTATTTATTCCAGAACCCTCTCCCCATTCCCCTCACTGATGAAGGATCTAGGCCCGAAACATTAGCTTTTGTGCTCCTGAGCCTGCTGTGTTCATCCAGCTTCACACTTTGTTATCTTGGATTCTCCAGCATCTGCAGTTCCCATTATCACTGCTAGCATTTACAACTCTAGATAATGGGGACGAGGCTTTTCTGCAGCACAAAGCCCTGGTTAGATGATGTCCTGAGCTCAGTGTACTGTCCAGGGAACCAGATTTTGGAAGACAAGCAATGATCTTGGAAGGAATGGAACACAACATGACTGGGCGATGACCTTGGTACAAAGGAGTAAACATTCACTGGCTTTTGTGCTGCCAGGAAGCTTAACGTGTGATTTGTTACAGCTATTTAGGATTTTGAGAGCAATTGATAGGGTAAGGACTGGAAATGAAAGATTTCTTTTGATGCAAGCGTTTCAGACAGGGGGATAAAATCTTAAAATCAGAGAGACGAAGGGAGTTCATGTGAAGTGTGGTAGAACCATCGACCACCAAATGCCCTGGAAGGTGGATCAATTGCTAGTTTTCAATATAACTTTCCAGTCGCTAATGTTCCTATGTACCTAACATTCCCATGTACCTAACATTCCCGTATACCTAATGTACTTGTGTACCTAATGGTCCCATGTATCTAACATTCCCGTGTACCTAATGGTCCCATGTACCTAACATTCCTGTGTACCTAATGTACATGTGTATCTAATGGTCCCATGCACCTAACATTCCCGTATACCTAATGTACTTGTGTACCTAATGGTCCCATGTATCTAACATTCCCGTGTACCTAATGTACCTGTGTACCTAATGGTCCCATGTACCTAACATTCCTGTGTACCTAATGTACATGTGTACCTAATGGTCCCATGCACCTTACATTCCTGTGTACGTAACACTGCCGTGTACCAAATGTTCCTGTGTACCTAAAGGTCCCATGTACCTAACACTCCTGGGTACCTAATGTACTTGTGTACCTAATGGCCCCATGTACCTAACACTCCCGTGTACCTAATGTACTTGTGCACCCAATGGTCCCATGTACCTAACATTCCCATGTACCTAATGTACTTGTGTACCTAATGGTCCCATGTACCTAACATTCCCATGTACCTAATGTTCCTGTGTACCTAATGGTCCTATGTACCTAACATTCCCGTGTACCTAATGTATTTGTGTACCTAATGGTCCCATGTGCCTAACACTCCCGTGTACCTAATGTTCCTGTGTACCTAATGGTCCCATGTACCGAACATTCCCGTGTGCCTAATGTTCCTGTGTACCTAATGGTCCCATGTACCTAACATTCCCATGTACCTAACATTCCCGTGTATCTAATGTACTTGTGTACCTAATGGTCCCATGTACCTAATGTACTTGTGTACCTAACATTCCCATGTACCTTACACTCCCGTGTACCTAATGTTCCTGTGTACCTAATGGTCCCATGTACCTAACATTCCCGTGTACCTAATGTTCCTGTGTACCTAATGGTCCCATGTACCTAACATTCCCGTGTATGTAATGTTCCTGTTTATCTAACGTTTCTGTGTAATCTGATGTACTGATCTATACCTCCTCACTTCTCAAAAAATCCGTCCACTTTAAAACTTCACATTTAAGCTCATCATCTGTCCTCTGGATTTTCTGAGATTCTTATGGTCTTCCAAATTTTAAGTTAATCCATGATTGGTAACTGTGTCCAAGCAAGCCGGTCAGTCATACCAATCACTATGAAGTCTCAACAAAGAAATGAAATCTGATGGACCAACTAGCATTGACCCAGGCACCAGAAATGCTTCTGGTTGACACAGCCCTAACAACCCAATAATATTGTCCTCACTAACATCTGGAGTCTAATGCAAAACTGGGAGAGCGGTCTCACAAAATAGTCATGGAACAGCCTCATCTAGTCCATCTCATGGAATCATACCTTACAGAGAATTCCCAAATGCACCATCACTATCCCTGGATATGTCCTGTCCCACTGGCAGCACAGACCAAGCAGAGCTGCCAGCACAGTGGTATACAGTTAGGAGGAAATTGCCCTGGATGATTTCAACATTGAATCCAGACCTCCTAAAGTCTCATGGCATCAGATTAAATATAGATAAGGAAAACTCCTGCTGATTACCATTATTGTAGTAAGTAGTGAAGGCGTGGAATGCCCTGCCTGCAACAGTAGTAGACTCGCCAAGTTTAAGGGCATTTAAATGGCCATTGGATAAACATTTGGATGATAATGGAATTGTGTAGGTTAGATGGGCTTCAGATTGGTTTCACAGGTCGGCGCAACAGTGGGGGCCGAAGGGCCTGTACTGTGCTGTAGTGTTCTATGTTCTATGTTTGTCTTCACTCAGCTGATGAATCAGTACTCCTTCACATTGAACAACATACGAAGGGTATTAAGGGCAAAAATCTGGGTTGGGGATTCAAAGTCCGACAACAAGAGTGGCTCAGTAGCAGCACCACTGATCGAGCTAGTCAAATCCTACAGGACATAGCTGTGAGACTGAGAAGCTTGACACCATCCAGGACTAAGCAGCCCACTTGATTCGGCTCCTCTCCCTTCACCACCAATGCTCAGTAGCAGCAGTGTGTACTACCTACAAGATGCACTGCGGAAATTCACCAAAGATCCTCAGGTAGCACCTTCCAAACCCACAATCACTTCCATCCAGAAGGACAAAGGCAGCAGATATATGGGAAGGCCACCAACTGTAAGTCCCCCTCTAAGCCACTCACCATCCTGACTTGGAAATATATTGCTGTTCTTTCACTGTCGCTGGGTCAAAATCCTGGGATTCCCTCCCTAACGGCATTGTGGGCCAACTCAAATTAGGTGGACTGCAGTGGTTCAAGAAGGCATCTCACCACCACCTTCTCAAGGGCAACTAGGGATGGACAATAAATGCTGGGCCAGCCACGCCCACATCCCATGAGTGAATCGATAAATAAACTTCCTTTTGAACAAGGACTATAACTGCAGGAGGTTTGACCCCTCTGTGAACCAGGTGCATGACTCTGCTCTGGTGGAGGCTGGTGTAATGACAACAGATCATAACCACAGATTTATCTTTATTCATTTGCAAGATGAGGACTCGACTGGCCAGCCCAGCATTTATCATCCATCCCAGAGGGCAGCTAAGGGTCAACCACTTTGCCTTGGCTCTGGAGTCACAGACCAGGTAAAGATGGCAATTTCATTCCCTAAAGGACATTAGTGAACCAGACGCATTTTTTTCTGACAATTGATAGTGGTTTCACACTTATCATCAGACTCTTAATTCCAGATATTTTTAATTGAATTAAAATTCCACCATCTGCCATGGCAGGATTCGAACCAGGGTCCCCAGAAAGTTATCTGTGTCTCTGGATTAACATTCCAACAGGGTACCACTAGGCTATAGTCTGAGATTAACTATGGAAATATTGAATTGTTATTTGCAATACATGTTTTCAATAGGGGACATACAACCAGGAGATGACTATGGATGCAGGTTCAGTGACAGTCTGGAAAAGCCCTGAGGGGATCCATGGAATGTCACATGTGAAAAGGTGCCAAAGGAACTTCAAAAAGCAATTTTTCAAAGTGAAAGGTGCAATTCCAAATCAACTGCTCTGTGATCTCCTGTGGGTGCAGAGAGAATGAGGAGCTGACTATCCCATTCAGTGGATACCATCTTGTTTTTAATTCATTCACAGGATGTGGGCTTTGCTGGCTGGGCCAGTATTTATTGCTTGCTGCCCTTGAGAAGGTGGTGCTGAGCTGCCTTTGTGAACCACCGTTAGCAGCCATTCTTCTGTAAACATTTCGTTGTACTTCCTGAGCAAGCTGTATCTGCAAAGGCTCTACAGTCAGCTGTGTGTGATTAGTGACTTGACCACATGTGCCAGAACATCAGAGCAACGGATTCTGGAACATTCTACACTTTGCTCTTTAGCCAATGAATTATTTTTCAGTTATTCCTTTTCATAGAAAGTACAATCTCTGCACTGAATTCTGTTTGTCTCTTTCTTGGCAGGTTTGTGAGCGTGTTTTAGGATATTTAGAGGGTTAGGGATTTAGACTTGTATATTAATCAGTTATTGTGTCTTCATTGAATCAGTTTTAATTTCATAATAAAGCCATCACTATGTTTAGTAAGAAACATGGTTGACAGATCTTGTATAAAGCCTAATGTTGATTAAGTATGTAATTGGTCGCTGTTGTGGCTGGCAGCAGGATTTGGATTTTATGCCGTGGGTGGGGAGTAATGAGAGTGCAGTGATGGCTCATTCCTCAGATTTTAATCATAAAGTCATCAATAGAATCTGCCTGGTAACTGCAGTGGTATGCAATGTGTTAACAGCCAGGCTGACAGAGAGTTGAAGGCAAACAGGTTGAGTGCAGAAGGTTTGTACATAGGCATAAGGGTGTGAGAACAGATGGGGCTGAAATCAGTGTCTGTTTACATGACTGAACAAGCCCCAGTTTCTAAACATTTCATTCAGTTAAACAAAGCTGTCACAAGGTAAGGAGTTACTCCAGCTCGCAATAAGAATCGCTGAACTCGGATGAGATTTACTGAGAAAGGATTAAGCCGTCAGGTCCCAAATCAAGTCAGGCAGAAGCCTGGAGGTTTCAACATTTCACCTTCCATCTCTGACCATCTCACCCGGCGACTCCTGCCACTAACATAGACATAAAGACATTCACACACAGACATGCACACAGGCAAACAGTCACACACAAAGACAGACATGCACACAGACACACACATGAATACTGACATAGACACATGCAGACATATAGGCACACACTCAAACACAGACATAGATACAGACACACATACACTCAAACATGTACTCATACAGACATACACAAATAAACATAAACATAGGCATACATACACACATATGCATACAGGTACACACATATACATGCACATGCGCAAACACACGCACGCACATACATACACCCATATACAAACACAGACAACACTCACACACACACACACACACACGAACACACCCATACACACACACACACACACACAAGCGCACTTACACACCCATACACACACACTCAAACACACCCATACACACACACATACACACACCCATACACAGACACATAAACACCCATACACACACCCATATACACACACATACACACACATACCCATACACAGACACATACGAACACGTCCATACACATGCCCATACACAGACACATACATAGACACACAAGCCCCCCCCTCTAATGGGCCAGGGATTGTGCCTGTGACTCGATACCTTGAGGAAAGTGGAATCCAGCCTTAGTAATGAGGAGAGCCTGACTGAGTGAGGATGTCATTGGCCCCTGGAAAGTCACATGAGAACAGCAGAAGGATGGCAATGGGTAATGAAATAGAAAGGTTGCTCAGGGCTTCACTTCACTTCACTTCCAGAAACTAAAGCTGCATCGTGTTTTTAGAGGTTTTAACTGGCTGAACTTCAGAAAGAGCAGGGGGGTTTTACCTGATGTCCCGAGTGAGTATATATCCATAATTACTGTCTGCTGATGATGTTGTCATTTGTGGGATCTTGCTGTGCAAATGCTGGCAACTACATTTACCCCACACAGGAAATGCTGGCAATACTCAGCCGGTCTGGCAGCATCTGTGGAAAGAGAAACAGAGTTAACTTTTGAACTCAATCAGAATGGGGAGTCATAGATTCATAGAATCATAGAAATGTATAACTTGGAACTTCAGTCCAACTCACCCATGCCTATTCATTCATCCTAAATAAAGCTAGTCCCATCTGCCAGCATTTGGCCCACATCCCACTAAACCCTTTCTATTCATGTACCCATCCAAATGCCTTTTAAATGTTGTAATTGTACCAGCCTTCACGACTTCCTCTGGCAGCTCATTCCATACACGCACCATCCTCTGTGTGAAAATATTGCTCCTTAGGTCCCTTTTAAATCTTACCCCTCTCACCTTAATTCTATACTCTCTAGTTTTGGACTCCCCGGCCCTGGGGGAAAGACCTTGTCTGTTTACCCTGTCCACATCCCTAGTGATTTTATACACTTCCAGAAGGTCACCCCTCAGCCACTGAAGCTCCAGGGAAAATAGCCCCAGCCTATTCAGCCTCTCCCTATAGCTCAAACCCTCCAACCCTGGCAACATCCTTGTGAATCTTTTCTGAACCCTTTCAACTTTCACAACATCCTTCGTCTAGCAGGGAGACCAGAACTGTACACAGTGTTCCAAAGGCGGCCAAACTAATGTCCAGGGAGTGCTAAACCCTTTCAGATGTCCTGAGTTGTCAAAGATGCTGTATAAATACAATTCCCTAACATATTCATGAGAGGTTGATTTTAGTTACTGAGGCACATCAAAGTAAATTTGTTGATGTTTCACATCCTGGAGATTTACAAAGACAGGGACGTGAGGTGTACAGGTCTATTTGTCAAAAACTGACACCAAATGTGGAACTTCCGCTGGTGCTTTCTGTGAAGTATTGACCAGAATATGACACCCTAACATTGACCAGTTTATAGCCCTGGATTCAGGGCTCACTCCTTGGAAATGAGATGTGGCATCTGTGAGATTGAATGGAATTTTAATATCTCTGCTTGCTGCTTGCTTTGCTGCCTGAACCTGCTCGTCCCTCAGTCATTCCGAATTGTGCACTGAATACGTATTGAGCACGGCATCACCCAGAGAGGTACAAACTTTCAGCACAATAATCAGCTTCAGTTGCCAGGGCTAACTGCATAAGAATGTAACACAATTTTCTGCCATTCTCTCACTGTCCTCCTCTCTCTACTTATCTCTCTCCCAATCTCTGTCTCCTCTTTCTCTGCTTCCTTCTCTCTCCATCTTTCTCTCTCTCTTTCTCTGTCCATCGCCTCTCTCTCATTCTCTACTCTCTGTCTATTGCTTCTCTCTGTATGTACACTTCCTTCTCTCTCCGTCCCTCTCCATTTCTGAATCCTTCTGTCTCTCTCTGTGGGGGCCCTCCCATCACCTTGCGTCTATCTGTTTCCATTTCTCTTTCTGGCCATGTTCCTCATTGCCTCTGCCTCTGTCCCTCCTTCTGTCTCAGACTCTCTCCTCATCTCTCTCTTGGAGTGTGAGTCCCATTCCTGTCTCTCCATCTCTCTATCTCACTCTCTCTCTCTCTTCCTCTCTCCTCTGTCTCACGCCTAGTTAAAACAAGAGAGTTTACCTAAATGTGAAACTTTCAGTCAGTTCACTCATTATTGAATTCTGGGGCTGGTTTTACTGCAGAGAGAACGATTTGAAGGTTTCACCTCACCCATGCTACTCTGTAATGGTGTTCTCTAAGGGGTATGTTACTGGTCTAATCGTTGAGAAACTAGATTCAGTTAACCTTTAGGACAAACGTAAGTTCAAATCCTGACCAACCATAGCAGTTTGAGGATTAAAATTTAGCTTTAATAACCTAGTCTCAGTAAAAGTAAAAGCTGTCAGCTTGTCATAGGAAGCAAATGAGGTTCACTACCTTAGTTTAGGGGTGGCAATCTGTTGCCCTGACCCACTTGTGAATCTAGCGCCCACAAGGACGAGTCAGACTGAAGGGTCTATTTCCATGCTGTGTGACTCAATAACCAATGACTGGCTCTCAATGGCCTGGTAAAGCCCTCAGTTAATGCATAGCACCAGCTTCTTGGGGTAACAAGGGATGGTCAGCAATGTACCAATCTTGCTCATGATACCCGCTGCCCGAGAAACAATGGGGTTACAATATCTGATGTCTCATGTCACCCCCATCGTGTGATGTCCTAATGGACTTTGTTGAGAGGTTGTACTGATGTTGTACGGAGAGAGGCCTGTGGTCTTCACACTGGTGAACCAGAAGCTTTTTATAAGCGACACACATTCTGTAGGAGCTGGCTTGGTCCCAGTTGTAAATGTCACCGGTGATGTGTCCCATTCATCAGCGAGATAGGGCTGCACCATTATCCTTCATATTTAGTTGGAACCTGCTTTCCAATCAGAATTCCTGTAAACAATGAGATACTGTGTATCTGAAGAGAGGTCCTTTCGTAAGGATCACTCCCCAGAGTCGGGATGGTCGTGATATCCAATGACGATACAGACCTTGGTTGACTCTACACCAAGGGAGCGCAGCACTATCAGTGCTGTTCTCTTTCACATTACACTGAGGGGGTGCTGCACTGTCAGTGCCGTACTATTTCACATTACACGGATGGAACGCTGCACTGTCAGTGCTGTTCTATTTTGCGTCACACCGAGGGAGTGCTGCAGTGTCAGTGCTGTTCTCGTTCGCATTACACCGAGGGAGTGCTGCACTGTCAGTGCTGTTCTCTTTCGCATTACACCAAGGGAGTGCTGCACTGTCAGTGCTGTTCTCTTTCGCATTACACCAAGGGAGTGCTGCACTGTCTGTGCTGTTCTCTTTCGCATTACACCAAGGGAGTGCTGCACTGTCAGTGCTGTTCTCTTTCGCATTACACCAAGGGAGTGCTGCACTGTCAGTGCTGTTCTCTTTCGCATTACACCAAGGGAGTGCTGCACTGTCAGTGCTGTTATCTTTCACATTATCCTGAGGGAGTGCTGCACTGTCAATACTGTCTCTTTTGCATTACACTGAGGGAGTGCTGCACTGTCAGTGCTGTTCTGTTTCACATTACACTGAGTGAGTGCCACACTGTCAGTGCTGTTCTAATTCGCATTACACTGAGGGAGTGCAGCACTGTCAGTGCTGTTATCTTTCGCATTACACCGAGGGAGTGCTGCAGCGGCAGTGCCGTTCTGTTGCAGATTACGCTGAGGGAGCGCTGCAGTGTCAGTGCTGCTCAATTTCAATTTACACAGAGGGAGTGCTGCGCCGTCAGTGCTGTTCTGTTTCACATTACACTGACGGACCGCCATACTGGAAATCCTGTACCATTTCATATTACACCGAGGGAGTGCTGCACTGTCAGTGCTGTTCTCTTTCACATTACACCGAGGGAGTGCTGCTCTGTCAGTGCTGTTCTATTTCACTTACACTGAGGGAGTGCTGCACTGTCAGTGCTGTTCTTTTTCACATTACACTGAGGGAGTGCTGGTCTGTCAGTGCTGTTCGATTTCACATGATACTGCGGGAGTGCTGCACTGTCAGTGCTGTTTTGTTTCACATTACACTGAGCGAGTGCCACACTGTCAGTGCTGTTCTAATTCGCAATACACTGAGGGAGCGCTGCCCTGTGAGTGCTGTTCTGTTCCGCATTACACCGAGGGAGCACTGCACAGTCAGTGCTGTTGAATTTCGCATTACAACGAGGCAGTGCTGCACTGTCAGTGCTGTTCGGTTTTGCATTACACCGAGGGAGTGCTGCAGCAGCAGTGCTGTTCTGTTGCAGATTACGCTGAGGCAGTGCTGCACTGTCAGTGCTGTTCTATTTCACGTGTCACTGAGTGAGCGCTGCACTGTCAGTACTGTTTTCCTTCACATTACACTGAGGGAGTGTGCACTGTCAGGGCTGTTATTTTTCACGTTACCTTGAGGGAGTGCTGGTCTGTCAGAGCTGGTCTATTTCACATTACACTGCGGGAGTGCTGCACTGTCAGTGCTATTCTCTTTCACATTGCACCGAGGGAGCCCTGCAGTGTCAGTGCTCCTCAATTTCAATTTACACAGAGGGAGTGCTGCGCCGTCAGTGCTGTTCTGTTTCACATTACACCGAGGGAGCCCTGCAGTGTCAGTGCTGCTCAATTTCAATTTACACAGAGGGAGTGCTGCGCCGTCAGTTCTGTTCTGTTTCACATTACACTGACGGACCGCCATACTGGAAATCCTGTTCCATTTCATATTACACAGAGGGAGTGCTGCACTGTCAGTGTTGTTCTCTTTCACATTACACCGTGGGAGCGCTGCAGTGTCAGTGCTGTTCAATTTTGCATTACACCGACAGAGTACTGCACTGTCAGTGCTGTTCTCTTTCGCATTACACCAAGGGAGCGCTGCACTGTTAGTGCTGTTCTATTTCACATTACACCAAGGGAGTGCTGCACTGTCAGTGCTGTTCTGTTTCGCATTACACAGAGGGAGTGCTGCACTGTCAGTGCTGTTCTGTTTCACGTTACACTGAGGGAGTGCTGCACTGTCAGTGCTGTTATCTTTCACGTTACCCTGAGGGAGTGCTGGTCTGTCAGTGCTGTTCTATTTCACATGACACTGCAGGAGTGCTGCACTGTCAGTGCTGTTCTGTTTCACATTACACTGAGCGAGTGCCACACTGTCAGTGCTGTTCTCATTCGCAATACACCAAGGGAGCGCTGTACTCTCAGTGCTGTCCTATTTCGCATTACACTGAGGGAGTGCTGGCCTGTCAGTGTTGTTCTGTTTTGCATTACACCGAGGGAGCACTGCAGTGTCAGTGCTGTTCGAATTCACATTACACTGAGGGAGTGCTGCATTGTCAGTGCTGTTTGATTTCACATAACACTGAGGCAGTGCTGCACTGTCAGTGCTGTTCGATTTCACAATACACTCAGGGAGTGCTGCAGTGTCAGTCCTGTTCTATTTCACATTACACTGAGGGAGTGTTGCACCGTCAGTGCTGTTCCATTTCACATTACACTGAGGGAGTGCTGCTCTGTCAGTGCTGTTCTCTTTCGCATTACACCGAGGGAGTGTTGCTCTGTCAGTGCTGTTCACGTTGACATTACACTGAGTGAGCGATGCACTGTCAGTGCTGTTCTGTGTCACATTACACCGAGGGAGTGCTGCACTGTCATTGCTGTTCTCTTTCACGTTACACTGAGGGAGTGTAGCACTGTCAGTGCTGTTCTCTTTCGCATTAAACCGACGGAGTACTGCACTGTCAGTGCTGTTCTGTTTAACATTACACCAAGGGAGCGCTGCACTGTCAGTTCTGTTCTGTTTCACATTACACCGAGGGAGTGCCGCACTGTCAGTGCTGTTCTGCTTCACATTCCACAGTGGGAGCCCTACAGTGTCAGTGCTGTTCTCTTTCACATTACACAGATGAAGTGCTGCACTCTCAGTGCTGTTCTCTTACGCATTACAGCAAAGGAGTTCTGCACTGTCAGTGCTGTTCTATTTCATATTAAACTGAGGGAGTGCTGCACTGTCAGTGCTGTTCTATTTCATATTAAACTGAGGGAGTGCTGCACTGTCAGTGCTGTTCTATTTCATATTAAACTGAGGGAGCGCTACACTGTCAGTGCTGTTCTATTTCATATTAAACTGAGGGAGCGCTACACTGTCAGTGCTGTTCTATTTCGTATTACACTGTGGGAGTGCCGCACTGTCAGTGCTGTTCCCCTTCACATTACACTGAGGGAGCGTTGTGATGTTAGTGATGTTCCATTTCATATTACACTGAGGGAGCGCTGCACTGTCAGTGCTGTTCTATTTCACATTACACTGAGGGAGTGCTGCACTGTCAGTGCCGTTCTATTTCACATTACACCGAGGGAGCGCTACACTGTCAGTGCTGTTCTATTTCATATTACACTGTCGGAGTTCTGCACTGTCAGTGTTGTTCTGTTTCGCATTACACAGATGGAGTGCTGCACTCTCAGTGCTGTTCTCTTACGCATTACAGTGAAGGAGTTCTGCACTGTCAGTGCTGTTCCATTTCATATAACTCTGAGGGATCACTGCTCTGTCAGTGCTCTTCTTTTTCACATTACACCGAGGAAGTGCTGCACTGTCTGTGGTTTGTTTCACATTACACTGAGGGAGCGTTGTGATGTTAGTGATGTTCCATTTCATATTACACTGAGGGAGCGCTGCACTGTCAGTGCTGTTCTATTTCACGTTACACTGAGGGAGTGCAGCACTGTCAGTCCTGTTATCTTTCACATTACATCGAGGGAGCACTGCACTGTCACTGCTGTTCCATTTCGCATTTCACCGAGGGAACGCTGCAATGTCAGTGCTGTTCTATTTCGCGTCACACCGAGGGAGTGCTGCAGTGTCAGAACAGTTCTCGTTCGCATTACGCCAAGGGAGTGAGCTCTGTCAGTGCTGTTCTATTTCACGTTACACTGAGGGAGTGCTGCACTGTCAGTGCTGTTCTGTTTCACATTACACCGATGGAGTGCCGCACTGTCAGTGCTGTTCTGTTTCACATTCCACAGTGGGAGCCCTACAGTGTCAGTGCTGTTCGATGTCATATTACACAGAGTGAGCTCTGCACTGTCAGTGCTGTTCTCCTTCACATTACAGTGAGGGAGTGCCGCACTGTCAATGCTGTTCTCTTTCACATTAACCTGAGGGAGTGCTGCACTGTCAGTGCTGTTCTAGTTCATGTCACACTGAGGGATTGCTGCTCTGTCAGTGCTCTTAGCTTTCACATTACCCTGAGGGAGTGCTGCACTGTCTGTGGTTTGTTTCACATTACACTGAGGCAGCGTTGTGTTGTTAGTGCTGTTCCATTTCATATTACACTGAGGGAGTGCTGCACTGTCAGTGCTGTTCTATTTCACGTTACACTGAGGGAGTGCTGCAGTCAGTCCTGTTATCTTTCACATTACATCGAGGGAGCACTGCACTGTCACTGCTGTTCCATTTCCTATCGCACTGAGGGAGTGCTGCAGTGTCAGTGCTGTTCTGTTTCACGTTACACCGAGGGAGTGCCGCACTGTCAGTGCTGTTCTGTTTCACGTTCCACCGTGGGAGCCCTACAGTGTCAGTGCTGTTCGATTTCATATTACACAGAGTGAGCTCTGCATTGTCAGTGCTGTTCTCTTTCACATTACAGTGAGGGAGTGCCGCACTGTCAGTGCTATTCTATTTCACATTACCCTGAGGGAGTGCTTCACTGTCAGTGCTGTTCTATTTCACATTACACTGAGGGACTGCCACATTGTCAGTGCTGTTGTCTTTCGCAATACACCGAGAGAGTGCTGCACTGTCACTGCTGTTCCATTTTGCTTTGCACTGAGGGAGTGCTGCAGTGTCAGTGCTGTTCAATTTCACATTACACTGAGTGAGTGCTGCACTCTCAGAGCTGTTATCTTTCATGTTACCCTGTGGGCGTGCTCATCTGTCAGCGCTGTTCGATTTCACATGACACTGCGGGAGTGCTGCACTGTCAGTGCACTTCTGTTTCACATTACACTGAGCGAGTGCCACACTGTCAGTGCTGTTCTGTTTCAGATTACACCGAGGGAGCACTGCACAGTCAGTGCAGTTCAATTTCGCATTACACTCAGCGAATGCCACACTGTCAGTGCTGTTCTAATTTGCAATACACCGAGGGAGCGCTGCACTGTCAGTGCTGTTCTATTTCTCTTTGCACTGAGGGAGTGCTGCACTGTCAGTGCTGTTATCTTTCACATTCCACTGAGGGAGTGCTGCACTGTCAGTGCTGTTCTATTTCATATTACACAGAGTGAGCGCCGCACTGTCAGTGCAGTTATGTTTCACACTACACTGAGGGAGTGCTGCGCCGTCAGTGCATTTCTGTTTAACATTACACCGACAGACACCATACTGTCAATCCTGTTCCATTTCATATTACACCGAGGGATTGCTGCACTGTCAGTGTTGTTCTCTTTCACATTACACCGTGGGAGCGCTACAGTCTCAGTGATGTTCAATTTCACATTACACATTGAGAGCGCTTCACTGTCAGTGCTGTTCTCTTTCGCATTACACCGAGGGAGTGCTGCACTGTCAGTTTTGTTCTCTTTCACATTACACCGTGGGAGCGCTACAGTCTCAGTGATGTTCAATTTCACATTACACATTGAGAGCGCTTCACTGTCAGTGCTGTTCTCTTTCGCATTACTCCGAGGGAGTCCTGCACTGTCAGTTTTGTTCTCTTTCACGTTATACCGTATGAGCGCTACAGTGTCAGTGCTGTTCAGTTTCACATTACACCGAGGGAGTGCTGCACTGTCAGTGCTGTTCTCTTTCACATTACACTGTGGGAGTGCTGCACTGTTAGTGTTGTTCTGTTTCGCATTACACAGATGGAGTGCTGCACTCTCAGTGCTGTTCTCTTACGCATTACAGTGAAGGAGTTCTGCACTGTCAGTGCTGTTCCATTTCATATAACTCTGAGGGATCACTGCTCTGTCAGTGCTCTTCTCTTTCACATTACACTGAGGGAGTGCTGCACTGTCTATGGTTTGTTTCACATTACACTGAGGGAGCGTTGTGATGTTAGTGATGTTCCATTTCATATTACACTGAGGGAGCGCTGCACTGTCACTGCTGTTCCATTTCGCATTTCACCGAGGGAGCGCTGCAATGTCAGTGCTGTTCTATTTCACGTCACACCGAAGGAGTGCTGCAGTGTCAGAACTGTTCTCGTTCGCATTACGCCAAGGGAGTGAGCTCTGTCAGTGCTGTTCTATTTCACGTTACACTGAGGGAGTGCTGCACTTTCAGTGCTGTTCTGTTTCACATTACACAGAGGGAGTGCCACACTGTCAGTGCTGTTCTGCTTCACATTCCACAGTGGGAGCCCTACAGTGTCAGTGCTGTTCGATTTCATATTACACAGAGTGAGCTCTGCACTATCAGTGCTGTTCTCTTTCACATTACCCTGAGTGTGTGCTGCACTGTCAGTGCTGTTCTATTTCACATTACCCTGAAGGAGTGCTGCACTGTCAGTGCTGTTCTATTTCACATTACACTGAGGCAGTGCTGCACTCTCAGTGCTGTTATCTTTCACGTTGCCCTGTGGGTGTGCTGGTCTGTCAGTGCTGTTCGATTTCACATGACACTGCGGGAGTGCTGCACTGTCAGTGCTCTTCTGTTTCACATTACACTGAGCGAGTGCCACACTGTCAGTGCTGTTCTGTTTCACATTACACCGAGGGAGCACTGCACAGTCAGTGCTGTTCAATTTCGCATTACACTGAGAGAGTGCAGCACTGTCAGTGCTGTTCTCTTTCACATTGCACCGAGGGAGCCCTGCAGTGTCAGTGCTGCTCAATTTCAATTTACACAGAGGGAGTGCTGCGCCGCCAGTGCTGTTCTGTTTCACATTACACTGACGGACCGCCATACTGGAAATCCTGTTGCATTTCATATTACACCGAGGGATTGCTGCACTGCCAGTGTTGTTCTCTTTCACATTACACCGTGGGAGCGCTGCAGTGTCAGTGCTGTTCAATTTCGCATTACACCGACAGAGTACTGCACTGTTAGTGCTGTTCTCTTTTGCATTACAACGAGGGAGCGCTGCACTGTCAGTGCCGTTCTATTTCACATTACACCAAGGGAGCACTGCACTGTCAGTACCATTCTATTAGACATTACAGTGAGGGAGCGCTGCACTGTCAGTGCTGTTCTATTTCATATAAAACTGAGGGAGTGCTGCAGTGTCAGTGCTGTTCTCTTTCGCATTCCACCGAGGGAGCGCTGCACTGTCAGTGCTGTTCTGTGTCACATTACACTGACGGATTGCTGCACTGTCATTGCTGTTCACTTTCACAGGACACTGAGGGAGTGTAGCACTGTCAGTGCTGCTCTCTTTCACATTAAACCGAGGGAGCACTGCACTGTCAGTGCTGTTCAATTTCACATTACACTGAGGGGGTGCAGAAGTGTCAGTGCTGTTCTCTTTCACATTCCACCGTGGGAGCGCTACAGTGTCAGTGCTGTTCAATTTCACATTACATAGAGTGAGCTCTGCATTGTCACTGCTGTTCTCTTTCGCATTACACTGTGGGAGTACTGCACTGTTAGTGCTGTTCTCTTTTGCATTACACCGAGGGAGTGCTGCACTGTCAGTGCTGTTCTATTTCACGTTACCCTGAGGGAGTGCAGCACTGTCAGTGCTGTTCCATTTCACATGACACTGCGGGAGGGCTGCATTGTCATTGCTGTACTGTTTCACATTACACTGAGTGAGTGCCATACTGTCAGTGCTGTTCTCTTTCGCAATACACCGAGGGAGTGCTGCACTGTCAGTGCTGTTCTATTTCACGTCACACTGAGGGAACGCTGCACTGTCAGTGCTGTTCTCTATCGCATTACTCCGAGGGAGTCCTGCACTGTCAGTTTTGTTCTCTTTCACATTATACCGTATGAGCGCTACAGTGTCAGTGCTGTTCAGTTTCACATTACACCGAGGGAGTGCTGCACTGTCAGTGCTGTTCTCTTTCACATTACACTGTGGGGGTGCTGCACTGTTAGTGCTGTTCAATTTCACTTTCCACTGCGGGGTTCCTGCACTGTCAGTGCTGTTCTCTTTCACATTACACTGAGGGAGTGCTGCAGTGTCAGTGCTGTTCTCTTTCACTTTACACTGAGCGAGTTCCACACTGTCAGTGCTCTTCGCTTTCAAAATACACTGAGGGAGGGCCGCACTGTCAGTGATGTTCGCTTTCACATTACACTGAGGGAGCGCTGTGATGTTGGTCCAGTTCCAATTCATATTACACTGAGGGAGCACTGCACTGTCAGTCCTGCTATCTTTCACATTACACCGAGTGAGCACTGCACTGTCACTGCTGTTCCATTTCGCTTTGCACTGAGGGAGTGCTGCAGTGTCAGTGCTGTTCTATTTCACGTTACACTGAGGGAGTGCTGCACTGTCAGTGCTGTTCTGTTTCACGTTACACCGAGGGTGTGCCGCACTGTCAGTGCTGTTCCATTTTGCATTGCACTGAGGGACTGCTGCAGTGTCAGTGCTGTTCTATTTCACGTTACACTGAGGGAGTGCCGCACTGTCAGTGCTGTTCTGTTTCACATTCCACTGTGGGAGCCCTATGGTGTCAGTGCTGTTCAATTTCACTTTCCACTGAGGGTTTGCTGCACTGTCAGTGCTGTTCAATTTCACATTACACTGAGGGAGTGCTGCAGTGTCAATGCCGTCCTATTTCGCATTATACCGAGAGAGCGCTGCACTGTCAGTGCTTTTCCATTTCACATTCCTCTGAGGGAGTGCTGCACTGTCAGTGCTGTTCTCTTTCACATTGCACCGAGGGAGCCCTGCAGTGTCAGTGCTGCTCAATTTCAATTTACACAGAGGGAGCGCTGCGCCGTCAGTGCTGTTCTGTTTCACATTACACCGACAGACCGCCATACTGTCAATCATGTTCCATTTCATATTACACCGAGGGAGTGCTGTACTGTCAGTGCTGTTCTATTTCACATTACACAGAGGGAGTGCCACACTGTTAGTGCTGTTCTCTTTCGCAATACACTGGGAGAGTGCTGAACTGTCAGTGCTGTTATCTTTCACATTATGCTGAGGGATTGCTGCACTGTCAGTGCTGTTCTCTTTTGCATTACCCTGAGGGAGTGCTGCACTGTCAGTGCTGTTCTATTTCACATTACACTGCGGGAGTGCTGCACTGTCAGTGTTGTTATCTTTCACGTTGCCCTGTGGGAGTGCTGGTCTGTCAGTGCTGTTCGATTTCACATGACACTGTGGGAGTGCTGCACTGTCAGTGCTCTTCTGTTTCACATTACACTGAGCGAGAGTCACACTGTCAGTGCTGTTCTGTTTCAGATTACACCGAGGGAGCACTGCACAGTCAGTGCTGTTCAATTTCGCATTACAATGAGGGAGTGCAGCACTGTCAGTGTTGTTCTGTTTCGCATTGCACCGAGGGAGCGCTGCACTGTCAGTGCTGTTTTAATTGGCATTACACTGAGGGAGTGCTGCACTGTCAGTGCTGTTCTATTTCTCATTGCACTGAGGGAGTGTTGCACTGTCAGTGCTGTTATCTTTCACGTTACCCTGAGGGAGTGCTGGTCTGTCAGTGCTGTTCTGTTTCACATTACACTGAGCGAATGCCACACTGTCAGTGCTGTTCTAATTTGCAATACACCGAGGGAGCGCTGCACTGTCAGTGCTGTCCTATTTCACATTACACTGAGGGAGTGCTGCCCTGTCAGTGTTGTTCTGTTTCGCATTACACCGAGGGAGTGCTGCAGTGTCACTCCTGTTCCATTTTGCATTGCACCGAGGGAGCGCTGCACTGTCAGCGCTGTTCGATTTCAAATTAGACTGAGAGAGTGCAGCACTGTCAGTGCTGTTCTCTTTCACATTGCACTGAGGGAGCCCTGCAGTGTCAGTGCTGCTCAATTTCAATTTACACAGAGGGAGCGCTGCGCCGTCAGTGCTGTTCTGTTTCACATTACACTGACGGACCGCCATACTGGAAATCCTGTTCCATTTCATATTACACCGACGGAGTGCTGCACTGTCAGTGCTGTTCGATTTCACATTACACCAAGGGAGTGCTGCATTGTCAGTGCTGTTCAATTTCACATTACACTGAGGGAGTGCTGCAATGTCAGTGCTGTTCTCTTTCGCATTACGCTGATGGAGTACTGCACTGTCTGTGCTGTTGTCTTTTGCATTACACTGAGGGAGTGCTGCACTGTCAGTGCTGTTCTCTTCCACATTACACTGAGGCAGCGCTGCACTGTCAGTCCTGTTCAATTTCACATTAGACTGAGGGAGCGCTGCACTGTCAGTGCTGTTCAATTTCACATTACACTGAGGGAGTGCAGAAGTGTCAGTGCCGTCCTATTTTGCATTATAACGAGGGAGCGCTGCACTGTCAGTGCTTTTCCATTTCACATTCCTCTGAGGGAGTGCTGCACCGTCAGTGCTGTTCTATTTCACATTGCACCGAGGGAGCCCTGCAGTGTCAGTGCTGCTCAATTTCAATTTACACAGAGGGAGTGCTGCGCCGTCAGTGCTGTTCTGTTTCACATTACACTGACGGACCGCCATACTGGAAATCCTGTTCCATTTCATATTACACCGACGGAGTGCTGCACTGTCAGTGCTGTTCTATTTCACATTACACCAAGGGAGTGCTGCACTGTCAGTGCTGTTCTGTTTCGCATTACACTGAGGGAGTTCTGCACTGTCAGTGTTGTTCTGTTTCACATTACACCGATGGACCGCCATACTGTCAGTGCTGTTCCATTTCATATTACACCGAGGGAGTGCTGCACTGTCAGTGTTGTTCTCTCACATTACACAAGGGAGCACTGCACTGTCAGTACCATTCTATTACACATTACACTGAGGGAGTGCTGCAGTGTCAGTGCTGTTCTCTTTCGCATTCCACCGAGGGAGCGCTGCACTGTCAGTGCTGTTCTGTGTCACATTACACTGACGGATTACTGCACTGTCATTGCTGTTCACTTTCACAGGACACTGAGGGAGCGTAGCACTGTCAGTGCTGCTCTCTTTCACATTAAACCGAGGGAGCACTGCACTGTCAGTGCTGTTCAATATCACTTTCCACTGTGGGGTTGCTGCACTGTCAGTGCTGTTCAATTTCACATTACACTGAGGGAGTGCAGAAGTGTCAGTGCTGTCCTATTTTGCATTATAATAAGGGAGTGCTGCACTGTCAGTGCTGTTCCATTTCGCAATGCACTGAGGGAGCGCTGCACTGTCAGTGCTGTTCTGTTTCACATTACACTGTGGGAGTGCTGCACTGTCAGTGCTGTTCTCTTTTGCATTACACCAAGGGAGTGCTGCACTGTCAGTGCTGTTCGCTTTCACATTACACTGAGGGAGCGCTGTGATGTTGGTGCAGTTCAATTCATATTACACTGACGGAGCACTGCACTGTCAGTGCTGTTCAATTTCACATTACACCAAGGGAGCGCTACACTGTCAGTGCTGTTCTATTTCATATTACACTGAGGGAGTGCTGCACTGTCAGTGTTGTTGTGTTTCGCATTACACAGATGAAGTGCTGCCCTCTCAGTGCTGTTCTCTTACGCATTACAGCAAAGGAGTTCTGCACTGTCAGTGCTGTTCTATTTCATGTCACACTGAGGGATTGCTGCTCTGTCAGTGGTTTGTTTCACATTACACTGAGGCAGCGTTGTGATGTTAGTGCTGTTCCATTTCATATTACACTGAGGGAGTGCTGCAGTGTCAGTGCTGTTCTGTTTCACGTTACACCGAGGGAGTGCCGCACTGTCAGTGCTGTTCTGTTTCACGTTCCACTGTGGGAGCCCTACAGTGTCAGTGCTGTTCGATTTCATATTACACAGAGTGAGCTCTGCATTGTCAGTGCGGTTCTCTTTCACATTACAGTGAGGGAGTGCCGCACTGTCAGTGCTGTTCTGCTTCACATTCCACTGTGGGAGCCCTACAGTGTCATTGCTGTTCTTTTTTGCATTACACCGAGGGAGCGCTGCACTGTCAGTGCTGTTTTCTTTCACATTGCACTGAGGGAGTGCTGCAGTGTCAGTGCTGTTCTATTTCACGTTACACCGAAGGAGTGCCGCACTGTCAATGCTTTCTGTTTCACATTCCACTGTGGGAGACCTACTGTGTCAGTGCTGTTCAATTTCACTTTCCACTGAGGGTTTGCTGCACTGTCAGTGCTGTTCAATTTCACATTACACTGAGGGAGTGCAGAAGTGTCAATGCCGTCCTATTTCGCATTGTAACGAGGGAGCGCTGCACTGTCAGTGTTGTTCCATTTCGCACGGCACTGACGGAGCGCTGCACTGTCAGTGCTGTTCGATTTCACATTACATTGTGGGAATGCTGCACTGTCAGTGCTGTTCGATTTCACGTTGCACCAAGGGAGTGCTGCACTGTCAGTGCTGTTCTCTTTCACTTTACACTGAGCGAGTTCCACACTGTCAGTGCTCTTCTCTTTCAAAGTACACTGAGGGAGGGCCGCACTGTCAGTTCTGTTCGCTTTCACATTACACTGAGGGAGCGCTGTGATGTTGGTGCAGTTCCAATTCATATTACACTGAGGGAGCACTGCACTGTCAGTGCTGTTCTCTTTCATGTTACACACTGACGGAGTACTGTACTGTCAGTGCTGTTCTCTTTCGCATTACGCCGAGGGAGTGCTGCACTGTCAGTGCTGTTCTATTTCACATTACACCGAGGGAGCGCTACACTCTCAGTGCTGTTCTATTTCATATTACACTGTGGGAGTTCTGCACTATCAGTGTTGTTCTGTTTCGCATTACGCAGATGACGTGATGCACTCTCAGTGCTGTTCTCTTACGCATTACAGCAAAGGAGTTCTGCACTGTCAGTGCTGTTCTATTTCATGTCACACTGAGGGATTGCTGCACTGTCAGTGCTGTTCTGTTTCACGTTACACCGAGGGAGTGCTGCACTGTCAGTGCTGTTCTGTTTCACGTTCCACTGTGGGGCCCTACAGTGTCTGTGCTGTTCGATTTCATATTACACAGAGTGAGCTCTGCATTGTCAGTGCTGTTCTCTTTCACATTACAGTGAGGGAGTTCCGCACTGTCAGTGCGGTTCGATTTCACATGACACTGCGGGAGGGCTGCACTGTCATTGCTGTACTGTTTCACATTATACTGAGCGAGTGCCATACTGTCAGTGCTGTTCTCTTTCACATTACACTGAGGGATTGCTGGTCTGTCAGTGCTGTTCGATTTCACATGACACTGCGAGAGTGCTGCACTGTCAGTGCTGTTTTGTTTCACATTACACTGAGCGAGTGCCACACTGTCAGTGTTGTTCTAATTCGCAATACACTGAGGGAGTGCTGCACTGTCAGTGTTGTTCTGTTCTGCATTACACCGAGGGAGTGCTGCAGCAGCAGTGCTGTTCTGTTGCAGATTATGCTGAGGGAGTTCTGCACTGTCAATGCTGTTCTATTTCACATGTCACTGAGTGAGCACGGCACTGTCAGTACTGTTTTCCTTCACATTACACTGAGGGAGTGCTGCACTGTCAGTGCCGTTATCTTTCACGTTACCCTGAGGGAGTGCTGGTCTGTCAGAGCTGGTCTATTTCACATTACACTGCGGGAGTGCTGCACTGTCAGTGCTGTTCTCTTTCACATTGCACCGAGGGAGCCCTGCAGTGTCAGTACTCCTCAATTTCAATTTACACAGAGGGAGTGCTGCGCCGTCAGTGCTGTTCTGTTTCACATTACACTGACGGACCTCCATACTGGAAATCCTGTTCCATTTCATATTACACCGACGGAGTGCTGCACTGTCAGTGCTGTTCGATTTCACATTACACCAAGGGAGTGCTGCATTGTCAGTGCTGTTCGATTTCACATTACACTGAGGGAGTGCTGCAATGTCAGTGCTGTTCTCTTTCGCATTACGCTGATGGAGTACTCCACTGTCTGTGCTGTTGTCTTTTGCATTACACTGAGGGAGTGCTGCACTGTCAGTGCTGTTCTCTTCCACATTACACTGAGGCAGCGCTGCACTGTCAGTCCTGTTCAATTTCACATTAGACTGAGGGAGCGCTGCACTGTCAGTGCTGTTCAATTTCACATTACACTGAGGGAGTGCAGAAGTGTCAGTGCCGTCCTATTTCGCATTATAACGAGGGAGCGCTGCACTGTCAGTGCTTTTCCATTTCACATTCCTCTGAGGGAGTGCTGCACTGTCAGTGCTGTTCTATTTCACATTGCACCGAGGGAGCCCTGCAGTGTCAGTGCTGCTCAATTTCAATTTACACAGAGGGAGCGCTGCGCCGTCAGTGCTGTTCTGTTTCACATTACACTGACGGACCGCCATACTGGAAATCCTGTTCCGTTTCATATTACACCGACGGAGTGCTGCACTGTCAGTGCTGTTCTATTTCACATTACACCAAGGGAGTGCTGCACTGTCAGTGCTGTTCTGTTTCGCATTACACTGAGGGAGTTCTGCACTGTCAGTGTTGTTCTGTTTCGCATTACACAGATGAAGTCCTGCTCTCTCAGTGCTGTTCTCTTACGCATTACAGCAAAGGAGTTCTGCACTGTCAGTGCTGTTCTATTTCATGTCACACTGAGGGATTGCTGCTCTGTCAGTGCTCTTCTCTTTCACATTACACTGAGGGAGTGCTGCACTGTCTGTGGTTTGTTTCACATTACACTGAGGCAGCGTTGTGATGTTAGTGCTGTTCCATTTCCTATTACACTGAGGGAGCGCTGCACTGTCAGTGCTGTTCTATTTCACGTTACACTGAGGGAGTGCTGCACTGTCAGTCCTGTTATCTTTCACATTACATCGAGGGAGCACTGCACTGTCACTGCTGTTCCATTTCGCATTGCAATGAGGGAGTGCTGCATTGTCAGTGCTGTTGTGTTTCACGTTACACCGAGGGAGTGACGCACTGTCAGTGCTGCTCTGTTTCACGTTCCACTGTGGGAGCCCTACAGTGTCAGTGCTGTTCGATTTCATATTACACAGAGTGAGCTCTGCATTGTCAGTGCTGTTCTCTTTCACATTACAGTGAGGAAGTGCCGCACTGTCAGTGCTGTTCTATTTCACATTACCCTGAGGGAGTGCTTCACTGTCAGTGCTGTTCTATTTCACATTACACTGACGGAGTGCCAAATTGTCAGTGCTGTTCTCTTTCGCAATACACCGAGAGAGTGCTGAACTGTCAGTGCTGTTCTATTTCATATTACAGCGAGGGCGTGCTGCACTGTCAGTGCTGTTCGATTTCGCATTACACTGAGGGAGTGCTGCACTGTCAGTGCTGTTCAATTTCACATTACACTGAGGGAGTGCTGCACTGTCAGTGCTGTTTGATTTCACATTACACTGAGTGCTGCACTCTCAGTGCTGTTATCTTTCACGTTATCCCGTGGGAGTGCTCGTCTGTCAGTGCTGTTCGATTTCACATGACACTGCGGGAGTGCTGCACTGTCAGTGCTCTTCTGTTTCACATTACACCGAGGGAGCACTGCACTGTCAGTGCTGTTCTCTTTCACATTACACTGTGGGGGTGCTGCACTGTTAGTGCTGTTCAATTTCACTTTCCACTGCGGGGTTCCTGCACTGTCAGTGCTGTTCTCTTTCACATTACACTGAGGGAGTGCTGCAGTGTCAGTGCTGTTCTCTTTCACTTTACACTGAGCGAGTTCCACACTGTCAGTGCTCTTCGCTTTCAAAATACACTGAGGGAGGGCCGCACTGTCAGTGCTGTTCGCTTTCACATTACACTGAGGGAGCGCTGTGATGTTGGTCCAGTTCCAATTCATATTACACTGAGGGAGCACTGCACTGTCAGTCCTGCTATCTTTCACATTACATCGAGGGAGCACTGCACTGTCACTGCTGTTCCATTTCGCTTTGCACTGAGGGAGTGCTGCAGTGTCAGTGCTGTTCTATTTCACGTTACACTGAGGGAGTGCTGCACTGTCAGTGCTGTTCTGTTTCACGTTACACCGAGGGTGTGCCGCACTGTCAGTGCTGTTCCATTTCGCATTGCACTGAGGGACTGCTGCAGTGTCAGTGCTGTTCTATTTCACGTTACACTGAGGGAGTGCCGCACTGTCAGTGCTGTTCTGTTTCACATTCCACTGTGGGAGCCCTATGGTGTCAGTGCTGTTCAATTTCACTTTCCACTGAGGGTTTGCTGCACTGTCAGTGCTGTTCAATTTCACATTACACTGAGGGAGTGCTGCAGTGTCAATGCCGTCCTATTTCGCATTATACCGAGAGAGCGCTGCACTGTCAGTGCTTTTCCATTTCACATTCCTCTGAGGGAGTGCTGCACTGTCAGTGCTGTTCTCTTTCACATTGCACCGAGGGAGCCCTGCAGTGTCAGTGCTGCTCAATTTCAATTTACACAGAGGGAGCGCTGCGCCGTCAGTGCTGTTCTGTTTCACATTACACCGACAGACCGCCATACTGTCAATCATGTTCCATTTCATATTACACCGAGGGAGTGCTGTACTGTCAGTGCTGTTCTATTTCACATTACACAGAGGGAGTGCCACACTGTTAGTGCTGTTCTCTTTCGCAATACACTGGGAGAGTGCTGAACTGTCAGTGCTGTTATCTTTCACATTATGCTGAGGGATTGCTGCACTGTCAGTGCTGTTCTGTTTTGCATTACCCTGAGGGAGTGCTGCACTGTCAGTGCTGTTCTATTTCACATTACACTGCGGGAGTGCTGCACTGTCAGTGTTGTTATCTTTCACGTTGCCCTGTGGGAGTGCTGGTCTGTCAGTGCTGTTCGATTTCACATGACACTGTGGGAGTGCTGCACTGTCAGTGCTCTTCTGTTTCACATTACACTGAGCGAGAGTCACACTGTCAGTGCTGTTCTGTTTCAGATTACACCGAGGGAGCACTGCACAGTCAGTGCTGTTCAATTTCGCATTACAATGAGGGAGTGCAGCACTGTCAGTGTTGTTCTGTTTCGCATTGCACCGAGGGAGCGCTGCACTGTCAGTGCTGTTTTAATTGGCATTACACTGAGGGAGTGCTGCACTGTCAGTGCTGTTCTATTTCTCATTGCACTGAGGGAGTGTTGCACTGTCAGTGCTGTTATCTTTCACGTTACCCTGAGGGAGTGCTGGTCTGTCAGTGCTGTTCTGTTTCACATTACACTGAGCGAATGCCACACTGTCAGTGCTGTTCTAATTTGCAATACACCGAGGGAGCGCTGCACTGTCAGTGCTGTCCTATTTCACATTACACTGAGGGAGTGCTGCCCTGTCAGTGTTGTTCTGTTTCGCATTACACCGAGGGAGTGCTGCAGTGTCACTCCTGTTCCATTTTGCATTGCACCGAGGGAGCGCTGCACTGTCAGCGCTGTTCGATTTCAAATTAGACTGAGAGAGTGCAGCACTGTCAGTGCTGTTCTCTTTCACATTGCACTGAGGGAGCCCTGCAGTGTCAGTGCTGCTCAATTTCAATTTACACAGAGGGAGCGCTGCGCCGTCAGTGCTGTTCTGTTTCACATTACACTGACGGACCGCCATACTGGAAATCCTGTTCCATTTCATATTACACCGACGGAGTGCTGCACTGTCAGTGCTGTTCGATTTCACATTACACCAAGGGAGTGCTGCATTGTCAGTGCTGTTCAATTTCACATTACACTGAGGGAGTGCTGCAATGTCAGTGCTGTTCTCTTTCGCATTACGCTGATGGAGTACTGCACTGTCTGTGCTGTTGTCTTTTGCATTACACTGAGGGAGTGCTGCACTGTCAGTGCTGTTCTCTTCCACATTACACTGAGGCAGCGCGGCACTGTCAGTCCTGTTCAATTTCACATTAGACTGAGGGAGCGCTGCACTGTCAGTGCTGTTCAATTTCACATTACACTGAGGGAGTGCAGAAGTGTCAGTGCCGTCCTATTTTGCATTATAACGAGGGAGCGCTGCACTGTCAGTGCTTTTCCATTTCACATTCCTCTGAGGGAGTGCTGCACCGTCAGTGCTGTTCTATTTCACATTGCACCGAGGGAGCCCTGCAGTGTCAGTGCTGCTCAATTTCAATTTACACAGAGGGAGTGCTGCGCCGACAGTGCTGTTCTGTTTCACATTACACTGACGGACCGCCATACTGGAAATCCTGTTCCATTTCATATTACACCGACGGAGTGCTGCACTGTCAGTGCTGTTCTATTTCACATTACACCAAGGGAGTGCTGCACTGTCAGTGCTGTTCTGTTTCGCATTACACTGAGGGAGTTCTGCACTGTCAGTGTTGTTCTGTTTCGCATTGCACCGAGGGAGCGCTGCACTGTCAGTGCCCTTCTGTTTCACATTACACTGAGGGAGTGCTGCACTGTCAGTGCTGTTCTGTTTCACATTACACCGATGGACCGCCATACTGTCAGTGCTGTTCCATTTCATATTACACCGAGGGAGTGCTGCACTGTCAGTGTTGTTCTCTCACATTACACAAGGGAGCACTGCACTGTCAGTACCATTCTATTACACATTACACTGAGGGAGTGCTGCAGTGTCAGTGCTGTTCTCTTTCGCTTTCCACCGAGGGAGCGCTGCACTGTCAGTGCTGTTCTGTGTCACATTACACTGACGGATTACTGCACTGTCATTGCTGTTCACTTTCACAGGACACTGAGGGAGCGTAGCACTGTCAGTGCTGCTCTCTTTCACATTAAACCGAGGGAGCACTGCACTGTCAGTGCTGTTCAATATCACTTTCCACTGTGGGGTTGCTGCACTGTCAGTGCTGTTCAATTTCACATTACACTGAGGGAGTGCAGAAGTGTCAGTGCTGTCCTATTTTGCATTATAATAAGGGAGTGCTGCACTGTCAGTGCTGTTCCATTTCGCAATGCACTGAGGGAGCGCTGCACTGTCAGTGCTGTTCTGTTTCACATTACACTGTGGGAGTGCTGCACTGTCAGTGCTGTTCTCTTTTGCATTACACCAAGGGAGTGCTGCACTGTCAGTGCTGTTCGCTTTCACATTACACTGAGGGAGCGCTGTGATGTTGGTGCAGTTCAATTCATATTACACTGACGGAGCACTGCACTGTCAGTGCTGTTCAATTTCACATTACACCAAGGGAGCGCTACACTGTCAGTGCTGTTCTATTTCATATTACACTGAGGGAGTGCTGCACTGTCAGTGTTGTTGTGTTTCGCATTACACAGATGAAGTGCTGCCCTCTCAGTGCTGTTCTCTTACGCATTACAGCAAAGGAGTTCTGCACTGTCAGTGCTGTTCTATTTCATGTCACACTGAGGGATTGCTGCTCTGTCAGTGGTTTGTTTCACATTACACTGAGGCAGCGTTGTGATGTTAGTGCTGTTCCATTTCATATTACACTGAGGGAGTGCTGCAGTGTCAGTGCTGTTCTGTTTCACGTTACACCGAGGGAGTGCCGCACTGTCAGTGCTGTTCTGTTTCACGTTCCACTGTGGGAGCCCTACAGTGTCAGTGCTGTTCGATTTCATATTACACAGAGTGAGCTCTGCATTGTCAGTGCGGTTCTCTTTCACATTACAGTGAGGGAGTGCCGCACTGTCAGTGCTGTTCTGCTTCACATTCCACTGTGGGAGCCCTACAGTGTCATTGCTGTTCTTTTTTGCATTACACCGAGGGAGCGCTGCACTGTCAGTGCTGTTTTCTTTCACATTGCACTGAGGGAGTGCTGCAGTGTCAGTGCTGTTCTATTTCACGTTACACCGAAGGAGTGCCGCACTGTCAATGCTTTCTGTTTCACATTCCACTGTGGGAGACCTACTGTGTCAGTGCTGTTCAATTTCACTTTCCACTGAGGGTTTGCTGCACTGTCAGTGCTGTTCAATTTCACATTACACTGAGGGAGTGCAGAAGTGTCAATGCCGTCCTATTTCGCATTGTAACGAGGGAGCGCTGCACTGTCAGTGTTGTTCCATTTCGCACGGCACTGACGGAGCGCTGCACTGTCAGTGCTGTTCGATTTCACATTACATTGTGGGAATGCTGCACTGTCAGTGCTGTTCGATTTCACGTTGCACCAAGGGAGTGCTGCACTGTCAGTGCTGTTCTCTTTCACTTTACACTGAGCGAGTTCCACACTGTCAGTGCTCTTCTCTTTCAAAGTACACTGAGGGAGGGCCGCACTGTCAGTTCTGTTCGCTTTCACATTACACTGAGGGAGCGCTGTGATGTTGGTGCAGTTCCAATTCATATTACACTGAGGGAGCACTGCACTGTCAGTGCTGTTCTCTTTCATGTTACACACTGACGGAGTACTGTACTGTCAGTGCTGTTCTCTTTCGCATTACGCCGAGGGAGTGCTGCACTGTCAGTGCTGTTCTATTTCACATTACACCGAGGGAGCGCTACACTCTCAGTGCTGTTCTATTTCATATTACACTGTGGGAGTTCTGCACTATCAGTGTTGTTCTGTTTCGCATTACGCAGATGACGTGATGCACTCTCAGTGCTGTTCTCTTACGCATTACAGCAAAGGAGTTCTGCACTGTCAGTGCTGTTCTATTTCATGTCACACTGAGGGATTGCTGCACTGTCAGTGCTGTTCTGTTTCACGTTACACCGAGGGAGTGCTGCACTGTCAGTGCTGTTCTGTTTCACGTTCCACTGTGGGGCCCTACAGTGTCTGTGCTGTTCGATTTCATATTACACAGAGTGAGCTCTGCATTGTCAGTGCTGTTCTCTTTCACATTACAGTGAGGGAGTTCCGCACTGTCAGTGCGGTTCGATTTCACATGACACTGCGGGAGGGCTGCACTGTCATTGCTGTACTGTTTCACATTACACTGAGCGAGTGCCATACTGTCAGTGCTGTTCTCTTTCACATTACACTGAGGGAGTGCTGGTCTGTCAGTGCTGTTCGATTTCACATGACACTGCGAGAGTGCTGCACTGTCAGTGCTGTTTTGTTTCACATTACACTGAGCGAGTGCCACACTGTCAGTGTTGTTCTAATTCGCAATACACTGAGGGAGTGCTGCACTGTCAGTGTTGTTCTGTTCTGCATTACACCGAGGGAGTGCTGCAGCAGCAGTGCTGTTCTGTTGCAGATTATGCTGAGGGAGTTCTGCACTGTCAATGCTGTTCTATTTCACATGTCACTGAGTGAGCACGGCACTGTCAGTACTGTTTTCCTTCACATTACACTGAGGGAGTGCTGCACTGTCAGTGCTGTTATCTTTCACGTTACCCTGAGGGAGTGCTGGTCTGTCAGAGCTGGTCTATTTCACATTACACTGCGGGAGTGCTGCACTGTCAGTGCTGTTCTCTTTCACATTGCACCGAGGGAGCCCTGCAGTGTCAGTACTCCTCAATTTCAATTTACACAGAGGGAGTGCTGCGCCGTCAGTGCTGTTCTGTTTCACATTACACTGACGGACCGCCATACTGGAAATCCTGTTCCATTTCATATTACACCGACGGAGTGCTGCACTGTCAGTGCTGTTCGATTTCACATTACACTGAGGGAGTGCTGCATTGTCAGTGCTGTTCGATTTCACATTACACTGAGGGAGTGCTGCAATGTCAGTGCTGTTCTCTTTCGCATTACGCTGATGGAGTACTCCACTGTCTGTGCTGTTGTCTTTTGCATTACACTGAGGGAGTGCTGCACTGTCAGTGCTGTTCTCTTCCACATTACACTGAGGCAGCGCTGCACTGTCAGTCCTGTTCAATTTCACATTAGACTGAGGGAGCGCTGCACTGTCAGTGCTGTTCAATTTCACATTACACTGAGGGAGTGCAGAAGTGTCAGTGCCGTCCTATTTCGCATTATAACGAGGGAGCGCTGCACTGTCAGTGCTTTTCCATTTCACATTCCTCTGAGGGAGTGCTGCACTGTCAGTGCTGTTCTATTTCACATTGCACCGAGGGAGCCCTGCAGTGTCAGTGCTGCTCAATTTCAATTTACACAGAGGGAGTGCTGCGCCGTCAGTGCTGTTCTGTTTCACATTACACTGACGGACCGCCATACTGGAAATCCTGTTCCATTTCATATTACACCGACGGAGTGCTGCACTGTCAGTGCTGTTCTATTTCACATTACACCAAGGGAGTGCTGCACTGTCAGTGCTGTTCTGTTTCGCATTACACTGAGGGAGTGCCAAATTGTCAGTGCTGTTCTCTTTCGCAATACACCGAGAGAGTGCTGAACTGTCAGTGCTGTTCTATTTCATATTACAGCGAGGGCGTGCTGCACTGTCAGTGCTGTTCGATTTCGCATTACACTGAGGGAGTGCTGCACTGTCAGTGCTGTTCAATTTCACATTACACTGAGGGAGTGCTGCACTGTCAGTGCTGTTTGATTTCACATTACACTGAGTGCTGCACTCTCAGTGCTGTTATCTTTCACGTTATCCCGTGGGAGTGCTGCACTGTCAGTGCTGTTCTATTTCACATTACACCAAGGGAGCGCTACACTGTCAGTGCTGTTCTATTTCATATTACACTGTGGGAGTGCTGCACTGTCAGTGTTGTTCTGTTTCGCATTACACAGATGAAGTGCTGCCCTCTCAGTGCTGTTCTCTTACGCATTACAGCAAAGGAGTTCTGCACTGTCAGTGCTGTTCTATTTCATGTCACACTGAGGGATTGCTGCTCTGTCAGTGGTTTGTTTCACATTACACTGAGGCAGCGTTGTGATGTTAGTGCTGTTCCATTTCATATTACACTGAGGGAGTGCTGCAGTGTCAGTGCTGTTCTGTTTCACGTTACACCGAGGGAGTGCCGCACTGTCAGTGCTGTTCTGTTTCACATTCCACCGTGGGAGCCCTACAGTGTCAGTGCTGTTCGATTTCATATTACACAGAGTGAGCTCTGCACTGTCAGTGCCATTCTCTTTCACATTACAGTGAGCGAGTGCCGCACTGTCAGTGCTGTTCTGTTTAACATTACACCAAGGGAGTGCTGCACTGTCAGTACCATTCTATTTCACATTACACAAAGTGACTGCTGCACTGTCAGTGCTGTTCTATTTCATATTAAACTGAGGGAGTGCTGCACTGTCAGTGCTGTTCTATTTCACATTACACCGACGGAGTACTGCACTGTCAGTGCTGTTCTGTTTAACATTACACCAAGGGAGCGCTGCACTGTCAGTGCTGTTCTATTTCATATTAAACTAAGGGAGTGCTGCACTGTCAGTGTTGTTGTGTTCTGCATTACACCGAGGGAGCACTGCACAGTCAGTGCTGTTCTATTTCACATTACACCGAGGGAGCGCTACACTGTCAGTGCTGTTCTCTTTCACATTACACAAAGTGACTGCTGCACTGTCAGTGCTGTTCTATTTCACATTACACCGAGGGAGCGCTACACTGTCAGTGCTGTTCTATTTCGTATTACACTGTGGGAGTGCCGCACTGTCAGTGCTGTTCCCCTTCACATTACACTGAGGGAGCGTTGTGATGTTAGTGCTGTTCCATTTCATATTACACTGAGGGAGCGCTGCACTGTCAGTGCTGTTCTCTTTCACATTACAGTGAGGGAGTGCTGCACTGTCAGTGCTGTTCTATTTCACATTACACTGAGGGAGTGCTGCACTGTCTGTGGTTTGTTTCACATTACACTGAGGGAGCGTTGTGATGTTACTGCTGTTCCATTTCATATTACACTGAGGGAACGCTGCACTGTCAGTGCTGTTCTATTTCACGTTACACTGATGGAGTGCTGCACTGTCAGCCCTGTTATCTTTCACATTACCTCGAGGGAGCACTGCACTGTCACTGCTGTTCCATTTCGCATTGCACCGAGGGAGCGCTGCAATGTCAGTGCTGTTCTATTTCGCGTCACACCGAGGGAGTGCTGCAGTGTCAGTACTGTTCTCGTTTGCATTACGCCAAGGGAGTGCTGCACTGTCAGTGTTGTTCTGTTCTGCATTACACCGAGGGTGTGCTGCAGCAGCAGTGCTGTTCTGTTGCAGATTATGCTGAGGGAGTGCTGCACTGTCAATGCTGTTCTATTTCACATGTCACTGAGTGAGCGCGGCACTGTCAGTACTGTTTTCCTTCACATTACACTGAGGGAGTGCTGCACTGTCAGTGCTGTTCTGTTTCACATTACCCTGAGGGAGTGCAGCACTGTCAGTGCTGTTCCATTTCACATGACACTGCGGGAGGGCTGCACTGTCATTGCTGTACTGTTTCACATTACACTGAGCGAGTGCCATACTGTCAGTGCTGTTCTCTTTCGCAATACACCGAGGGAGTGCTGCACTGTCAGTGCTGTTCTATTTCACGTCACACTGAGGGAACGCTGCACTGTCAGTGCTGTTCTGTTTCACATTACACTGAGGGAGTGCTGCACTGTCAGTGCTGTTCTGTTTCACATTACACTGATGGACTGCTGCACTGTCAGTGCTGTTCTCTTTTGCATTACACCGAGGGAGCGCTGCAGCGGCAGTGCCATTCTGATGCAGATTCCGCTGAGGGAGTGCTGCACTGTCTGTGCTGTTCTATTTGATATTACACTGTGGGAGTTCTGCACTATCAGTGTTGTTCGATTTCATATTACACAGAGTGTGCTCTGCACTGTCAGTGCTGTTCTATTTCATATTACACTGTGGGAGTGCTGCACTGTCAGTGCTGTTATCTTTCACATTATCCTGAGGGATTGCTGCACTGTCAGTGCTGTTCTCTTTCACATTACACCGAGGGAGTGCTGCTCTGTCAGTGCTGTTCTATTTCACTTACACTGAGGGAGCGCTGCACTGTCAGTGCTGTTCTTTTTCACATTACACTGAGGGAGTGCTGGTCTGTCAGTGCTGTTCGATTTCACATGACACTGCGAGCGTGCTGCACTGTCAGTGCTGTTTTGTTTCACATTACACTGAGCGAGTGCCACACTGTCAGTGCTGTTCTAATTCGCAATACACTGAGGGAGTGCTGCACTGTCAGTGTTGTTCTGTTCTGCATTACACTGAGGGAGCACTGCACAGTCAGTGCTGTTCAATTTCGCATTACACCGAGGCAGTGCTGCACTGCCAGTGCTGTTCTGTTTTGCATTACACCAAGGGAGTGCTGCAGCAGCAGTGCTGTTCTGTTGCAGATTATGCTGAGGGAGTTCTGCACTGTCAATGCTGTTCTATTTCACATGTCACTGAGTGAGCGCGGCACTGTCAGTACTGTTTTCCTTCACATTACACTGCGTGAGTGCTGCACTGTCAGTGCTGTTCTCTTTCACATTGCACCGAGGGAGCCCTGCAGTGTCAGTGCTCCTCAATTTCAATTTACACAGAGGGAGTGCTGCGCCGTCAGTGCTGTTCTGTTTCACATTACACTGACGGACCGCCATACTGAAAATCCTGTTCCATTTCATATTACACCGAGGGAGTGCTGCACTGTCAGTGCTGTTCCCTTTCACATTACACCGTGGGAGCGCTGCAGTGTCAGTGCTGTTCAATTTTGCATTACACCGACAGAGTACTGCACTGTCAGTGCTGTTCTCTTTCGCATTACACCAAGGGAGCGCTGCACTGTCAGTGCTGTTCTGTTTCGCATTACACTGATGGAGTGTTGCACTCTCAGTGCTGTTATCTTTCACGTTACCCTGAGGGAGTGCTGGTCTGTCAGTGCTGTTCTATTTCACACGACACTGCAGGAGTGCTGCACTGTCAGTGCTGTTCTGTTTCACATTACACTGAGCGAGTGCCACACTGTCAGTGCTGTTCTCATTCGCAATACACCAAGGGAGCGCTGTACTCTCAGTGCTGTCCTATTTCGCATTACACTGAGGGAGTGCTGCCCTGTCAGTGTTGTTCTGTTTCGCATGACACCGAGGGAGTGCTGCACTGTCAGTGCTGTTTGAATTCACATTACACTGAGGTAGTGCTGCACTGTCAGTGCTGTTCGATTTCACAATACACTGAGGGAGTGCTGCACTGTCAGTGCTGTTCTGTTTCACATTACACTGAGGGAGTGTTGCACTGTCAGTGCTGTTCCATTTCACATTACACTGAGGGTGTGCTGCTCTGTCAGTGCTGTTCTCTTTCGCATTACACCGAGGGAGTGTAGCACCGTCAGTGCTGTTCTCTTTCGCATTACACCGACGGAGTACTGCACTGTCAGTGCTGTTCTGTTTAACATTACACCAAGGGAGCGCTGCACTGTCAGTTCTGTACTGTTTCACATTACACCGAGGGAGTGCCGCACTGTCAGTGCTGTTCTGTTTCACATTCCACCGTGGGAGCCCTACAGTGTCAGTGCTGTTCTATTTCATATTAAACTGAGGGAGTGCTGCACTGTCAGTGCCGTTCTATTTCACATTACACCGAGGGAGCGCTACACTGTCAGTGCTGTTCTATTTCGTATTACACTGTGGGAGTGCCGCACTGTCAGCGCTGTTCCCCTTCACATTACACTGAGGGAGCGTTGTGATGTTAGTGATGTTCCATTTCATGTTACACTGAGGGAGCGCTGCACTGTCAGTGCTGTTCTATTTCACATTACACTGAGGGAGTGCTGCACTGTCAGTGCTGTTCTGTTTCACATTACACCGAGGGAGTGCTGCTCTGTCAGTGCGCTTCTGTTTCACATTCCACAGTGTGAGCCCTACAGTGTCAGTGCTGTTCAATTTCACATTACACCAAGGGAGTGCTGCACTGTCAGTGCTGTTCTGTTTCACATTACACTGAGGGAGTGCTGCACTGTCAGTGCTGTTCTGTTTCGCATTACACTGAGGGAGTGCTGCACTCTCAGTGCTGTTATCTTTCACGTTACCCTGAGGGAGTGCTGGTCTGTCAGTGCTGTTCTATTTCACACGACACTGCAGGAGTGCTGCACTGTCAGTGCTGTTCTATTTCACATTACACTGAGCGAGTGCCACACTGTCAGTGCTGTTCTCATTCGCAATACACCAAGGGAGCGCTGTACTCTCAGTGCTGTCCTATTTCGCATTAAACTGAGGGAGTGCTGCCCTGTCAGTGTTGTTCTGTTTCGCATGACACCGAGGGAGTGCTGCACTGTCAGTGCTGTTTGAATTCACATTACACTGAGGTAGTGCTGCACTGTCAGTGCTGTTCGATTTCACAATACACTGAGGACCCGCTGCACTGTCAGTGCCGTTCTGTTTCGCGTTACACCGAGGGAGTGCTGCACTGTCAGTGCCGTTCTCTTTCACATTACACAGAGTGAGCGCTGCACTGTCAGTGTTGTTCTGTTTCAATTACACCGAGGGAGAGATGCACTGTCAGTGCTGTCCTATTTCGCTTTACACCAAGGGAGTGCTGCCCTGTCCGTGCTGTTCTATTTCATATTACACTGTGGGAGCGCTGCACTGTCAGTGCTGTTCTATTTCACATTACACTGAGCGAGTGCTGCACTGTCCTTTCTGTTCTATTTCACATTACACTGAGGCAGCACTGGCCTGTCAATGCTGTTCTATTTCACATTACACTGAGGGAGCTCTGCACTGTCAGTGCTGTTCAATTTCACATCTCACTCACTGAGGGAGCGCTGCACTGTCAGTGTTGTTCTATTTCACATTACACTGAGGGAGTGCTGCACTGTCCATTCTATTCTATTTCACATTACAGTGAGGGAGTGCTGGCCTGTCAATGGCTGTTGTATTTCACATTCCACCGAGGGCGCGCTGCACTATCAGTGCAGTTCTGTGTCGCATTACACCGAGGGAGCGTTGCACTGTCAGTGCTGTCCTATTTCGCATTACACCGAGGGAATTCTCCATTGTCAGTGCTGTTCTGTTTCGCATTACACTGAGGGAGCACTGCACTGTCACTGCTGTTCAATTTCACATCTCACCGAGGGAGTGCTGCACTGTCAGTGCTGTTCAATTGCACATTACACCGAGGGAGCGATGCACTGTCAGTGCCGTTCTATTTCGCATCCCACAGAGGGTGCGCTGCACTGTCAGTGCTGTTATGTTTCACATTACACTGAGGGAGCTCTGAACTGTCAGTGCTGTTCTCTCTCAGATTACACTGAGTCCCTGTCTTCTCTCCTGCAGCTCAATAGCAAAGATCTCATCGCACTGTTGGACAAAAAGGATATCTTCCTCAGCAGTCCTTGTCCCTCAGCCAACACCATTGTGAAAACAGGTTATCTGCACTTTCTCTCTGTTCTGGTTGTGGAATCTTGCCGTACCTGTCACAGTTTCAACTTTGCTTCATTTGTTAAAGACTGATTTGGAATCCCTGGGAAGGGGATAAATTGCTCAATAGAAACTCTTTCTTCATGCAGAGTTGTAAAGTCGAGGCAGGCGATATGAAATATCAGTTTCCCAATTTGGCCCTCCGTTCCATCGCCCTCCCCCTGCAAACGCCCCACATTCCCACCACTCCCTGGGTTCATTCCTGTCAGAGTCAGAGACTGTTAAGGATCTTGCGCTCACCAACCTCCTGTCACATCTTCAATCCCAGTTGGCAAAGCCCGTCTGTGCGAGGCTGAGCACCCAGCCACCTCCACCCCCCACAACCGCCACTCCCACAGAGGGTTGTAGCCAGTTCTGCTGCCGGTGACCGAGGTAGTCGGACACAGTGAGACACTACACCCTGGACAACACAGCTTCTGTTTGCTTTTGGTTATCAAAGCACAGAAGATGCAGATTCTTCCTTCCGTTACTTCCTGGCCACAGTTTGTTCTGCTGTCTTCAGATAACAAAAGCCTCCACAGTCTCCTCTCCTGAAAGGAGAAGTTCCTTGAATGGAGTGCTGCTGCTGCTTTGAATGGGCCCTGACATTTCTTCCAACCTGATAGGATAGAGTCAGCACTGTCAAACCCAGCTCAGCGCTTCCGCTGCAAAATGCGGCCTGCTCACTTCACATTAAAAAATGACAAAGGGGGCAGCGCTACAAAAGCTTGTGATTTCAAATAAACCTGTTGGGCTACAAGCTGGTGTGGTGTGACTTTTGAGCTTGTTAAAAAATAAAGATTCTGTGAGAACAGGCCTGACTGCTTTAGTATTTCAGTTTGGTTTCAGCTTGTGTGCAGCACACTGCAGCATCAGGGGCTGGTGGGTTCAGGCCCCACATCCTCTCAGACAGTTCCAGCCTTGCGGGAGTGTTGCCCTGTTGGATGTACTGCTGTTGGGAGTGAAACATTCAAATAAGGCCCCGTACTGCATGGATGCAGTGGCAGTCTTTGAAGACAAGCGAGGAATCCCTCCCCAGGCCAATATTTATCCTGCAGCCGAAAAACACTTTGCTGTTTGTGGGATCTTGCTGTGCACAGTTCTTTCCCTCTCTCTCTTTAGACTGCCACTGAGAATATGTAAAGTTCATAGCCCAGAGATACACCTCCAGTGATGCCATCAAAGAGTACACGAGTGGATTGTACAGAGATAGAAAGTGAGCAGTTTCACATTCTGTCTGGAACATGCCTGATAGTGCAGCACTCCCTCAGCAGTGCGGCAGGAATGGAATGCCTTTGTTAGCCCTGCAGGTTCCTGGCTGGGATTTAAGGGGCTGTATTTCAGAGAGGGGAGCAGCCTGGCCGCTGAACCACCACTTGTAATAGCGAGCTGCAGCTCCTGCCTTCCTCCTGACAATACTTGTTCAAGTAGAGGCGTGCCACTCCACTCTGTCTCCCTCTCACCCAGATCAAAGAGCTAACCATCAACTAGTGTCTGCAATCCAGTACAAAAGCAAACCCTTTCATCAGGGGCCGCTAGCTTGAGGCTTCTGTGAGAATATTCCTCCGAGATTTACGTAGCAAAAGGAATTTGATTCTTCCAGAAGAGAGCATGCAGCTTGTAGCAAGTCATGACCATCTGAAAGGGGGGATGGGAGGGATGCTTTCTTGGCAGAAGTAGGACAACACAGGGAGAAAAGCTCAATTTTCTGTAGTGCCTTCTGTAACCTCAGTCCATCCCTAGTGTGCTAGGGCCATGAGGAAGTTTTGTGAAGCATAGTCATAGCTGTAGGATAGCATTGTTGTAATGTTGCACAACATGCTCCTGTAAATGGCAATGTGACAATGACCCATTTGTTTGGGTTTGTTTTTGGTGCTGCAGGGCGGACCAATGTTGGCTAGGACCACATAGAGAACCCAGTAGCTGTGAGATCTCATTAAATGTGTTGACCAATTAAACCCTTGAGCTATCTTTACTATTTGTTTCCCCTAGAGCAACGTAAGACCATGATACATAGGAGTAGGCCATTCAGCCCATTAATTCTGCTTTGCCATTCAATAAAATAATGGCTGATCTGATAATCCTCAGGTCCACTTTCCTGCCTTTTCCCCATAACCCTTGATTCCCTTCCAGATTAAAAAGCTGTCAAAATCAGTCTGGAAAATACTTAATGATACACCCTCAATCGCCTTCTGTGATAAGGAATTCCATGGATTCACAACCCTCGGACAGAGAAAATTCCTCCTCTGCCTTAAACCTGCAACTTTTTAATTTGATGTTATGCCTCTGATCCTTGACCTTCCCACAAGGGGAAACAACATTTTCACACCCATCCTGCCAAGTTTTCCAAAAATCCTGCATATTCCTATAAGGTCACCTCTTGTTCATGTAAACTCTAATCCCCAAGGCCTTCCCACTGTTGTCCCATCGGGATGCGTGGGGCTTGTGCTTATTGAGCTCAGTTAATGAACAGTGACCTTGTCTATTTGTAGCTTCCATCTCCCCAACGTCCTCAGGCTCTTTGAAAGTCACTGAGAGTGCACGGGCAAGGCCTGGCCTTAGCTGCAGTGCTGCTGGTGACAGGAGACATCGCCGTCCCATATCACTTACTGATGCAAAGCTGGCACTCCCTGCTTCCTACTTGTTGAAACCCATCTGATCAGCATTGGCAGTTCCCTGGGATCCCATTGTACACAGCCAGATCTGCCTCGCCCCAGTGAACCCTGTCTGTGCGTGCTCTCCAACACCAACCTGACAGTGTAGTATTACGGTGGAGGGTGGCAGAGATCGAATGGCACTGCCTTTGGCGGGGTACCTCGCCAGATGTAGGTATGCCAGCAGGGGCCACGTTTCAATGGTATCTCGCATGACCTTGAGATGCTCCAAAGCCATTTGACATTTCAAAACCACAGCAGCTAATTTTCACACAGCTAGATCCCACAAAGAGACAGTGGGATCATTGCTAACATCAGGAACACCGAGCTTCTTGCCTTCGGTGCCCAAACGATAAATTCACCGATGCCCTACCTGTTCTACCAGCGCCACCTGAAGAGGGAGCATGCACACAGCTCTTTATTTTCAACGGACTAAGCTCTCACCTTGAGCACTTGCACATGAGGCATGAAACATTTCAAAACATCCCCAACTATTCTACAGCCAATGGAATCCTCTCTGAGCATCACGTAATGCACATGGACCACTGAGGTTCAAAAAGGCAGCACACTACTGCCTTCACAAGGACAGTTAGTGACCGACAAGAAATGCCAGTACTGAGGGAGTGCCGCACTGTCAGAGGGTCAGTACTTACAGAATGCCACACTGTCAGAGGGTCAGTAGTGAGGGAGTGCCACACTGTCAGAGGGTCAGTACTGAGGGAGTGCCGCACTGTCAGAGGGTCAGACTGAGGGAGTGCTGCACTGTCAGAGGGTCAGTACTGAGGGAGTACCACACTGTCAGAGGGTCAGACTGAGGGAGTGCTGCACTGTCAGAGGGTCAGTACTGAGGGAGCGCCGCACTGTCAGAGGGTCAGTACTGAGGGAGAGCAGCACTGTCAGAAGGTCAGTACTGAGGGAGTGCTGCACTGTCAGAGGGTCAGTACTGAGGGAATGCCGCACTGTCAGAGGGTCAGTACTGAGGGAGTGCTGCACTGTCAGAGGGTCAGTACTGAGGGAGTGCCTCACTGTCAGAGGGTCAGTACTGAGGGAGTGCTGCACTGTCAGAGGGTCAGTACTGAGGGAGTGCCGCACTGTCAGAGGGTCAGTACTGAGGGAGTGCCGCACTGTCAGAGGGTCAGTTCTGAGGGAGCGCCACACCGTCTTGCAGGGGAGCAAGTGGATTCCCCTAGATTGTTCAGACCGATATTTATCCCTCCACTGGGATCACTGTAACAAACTGATCCAGTTATTTACCTCCTACCTGTTGCTGGGATCTAGCTGTGCACAGTTGTGTTTTCTGCTTGAGAAATGCACTACTTTATAAGGTCTCTCCTCATTTCTGAAACTTTTTGGGACATCTCAAAGCCATTCAGGGCGCTAATCAAATACCCCTGTTTTGCTCAATCCTGAAGACGTGGAAGGTGCAGCTGGCAGCACCAAAAGGCGAATGCAGCTGGATGTTTTGGGTCTGAGTTACAGGAATGTGGCCAAACTGGATCCTGGTAGGGTTAGGACCGTGAGCCCAATTCCAGAAATTTCACAGCGGACACGGGAAATGGCTGCCGAGGGGAAGGGTAGGTGCACTGGTTACATTCCAAAGCAATGAAACAATTAATCCCGAAGTGACACAAAGAGGAGCAGAGAAATCAGATTAATTGGTTTCCTCCCACAGTTCCCACGGTTCTGAGAAACAACCTCTATTTTCTTATCACAAGGAGGGAATTCCTCTGGTGGAAATAAAGCAGAGTGCTGGTCCCTTCATTTGAGGAAGAGTGCCCTGATTCTGCTCCATCATGTATTCGAGCCAGCCCCGGCCCCCCTCTCCCAGTCAATACTGTGCACTTGATACAGTGGCTTGTTTTCAATAATAGTCTACTCCTTGAAACAGCTCGAGGGAGATTTCTACAGCCTACACATTCTGGGTGAAAGGCTTGCAAACTTGCGTGTGTCTGTTGGGGTGTGCAGTGGGGGATTGAGGCGATGTTGTGAATCAAAGCTTGTGACGGACAGTTGCTGAAACTCCCCTGGTTTGCTCAGGGTGTGGAGTGGAGGGGGCGGGGGAGGGGCTTCTGGTCTGATGTGACCTCGTTTCTACGCCAAATTTTCTGTGCTGTAGCTCGGCTTGCTGTGGTGTTGTCATTGCGGCTGACCCTGAGACAAACACGGCAGGTTTTCAAAGGGTCAGTCCCCACCACAAGGACAAAGAAGGGAGAGAGCAGCTAGCACTGACTGTCTATATATGTCTGTACACAGAGGGATGGGGTCGGAAGTCCCTCATTCCCTGGTTGCAATCTTTGATAAAAGCAAGGGCCTGATTTTTCATTTCTCTGGTACCTGGGGTTTTACGCATTGTGTAAAAACGGCAAGCCCCAGTGATGAACAGAGCTTGCTGTATGTAGGAGACTGTCATTCTGTGTACAGTGTGTGTGTGTGTAAGGGGAAAATAGGGAAACAAGCCAAACACAACTTTGCAGGCAACTGGAGAAATCTGGTTACTACAGGAAATCCAAATACGTAAGCATCTCAAATAGATTAAAGTTCCAGTTTCATACTCAAGTGAATTTACTGTGGTTACAAATATTTACAGTATATGCATGCCCTCTGACCTCACTGAGAACACACCAGGCTGTGGCAAGCAATGGTTACAGTCTAGTTTCAGCACATGTGCTCAATCTTTTACCCTGTATTCTGAAAGGGACATGGAATTTCTGATCGAGTCCCACCAACTTGGGGTAATTTCAAACCCTGGTGGCTGAGGCAGTGCAGACTTCCCTCAACTCCCTTCCCTGCACAATCCTCCACACCCCCTTCCCTCCACTCGCTCCCCTCCCAACCCTCCTCTCCCCTCGCTTCCCCTTCCCTCCACTCCCTCCCCTCCAAACCCTCCTCCTCCCTCGCTTCCCCTTCGCTCCACTCCCTCCCCTCAGAACACCTCTTCCCTCGCTTCCACTCTCTCCCCTCCACTCCCTCCCCTCCCCTTAAACCCCTCCACCTCCTCCACTCCCAACCATCTCATACTGCTCCATTCCCTCCCCTCCACCCCCTCCTCTCAAATTCCTCCCTTCCCTAACCCTGCCTCCCCCTCCCTGGGTGACTATCATGCTGACTGTGTAAAGGAGTGAGGTTGTGTCTGGTTTCTGCCTAGAGAGGGACAGGAACATTTCTGGGCTGCCTGGTTAAAAGTTGCTTTCCTGTAACCTCCTATTCTTGTTATGCTGAGCTGTTTAGCCAGCAGTTGGGAATGTCGCTGACTGTTCTGTCACTCTGTTGACATTTTGTGTTGTGCAATTGTTTCATTCCCCAGTTTGTGGGGAGCCCCTCATGGGGCCTATCAGAGCACCAGCCATTTGGCTGTTTCCCACACATGTACAGCAATGATGTTACCCATCAGCAATATCCCACAATGCAATCGTCACCCACTGTAGAATGTGTCCTCCAAGAGCCAAAGGTGATGTCCTTCCAGCGAGGGACTGAAGCTATTCCTACCGCAACCCAGGAAATGTATTCCCTTGCTCCAGCCAACCTCCAGCTGCTTCGATGAGCTTGATCCCAGTTCAAAGTCTGGCATTCCCTGTGATCAGGTTCCTGATCCAGTGGGCACAGCCTGGTGCTCAGTCAGTGGCAGTGCCCAGTTTTATAATCAATTCTGCATGCCCCTGACCTTCTCTTCTGAAACTCCACTGTTAATGTTAATCCAGCGTCTGAGCATTGAGCACTGGAAGGAGAGACACTGATCACACAGTGTGGAGCTGGAGGAACACAGCAGGCCAGGGAGCATCAGAAGAGCAGGAAAGCTGACGTTTCGGATTTCTGAAGAAGGGTCCAGACCCGAAACATCAGCTTCCCTGCTCCTCTGATGCTGCTTGGCCTGCTGTGTTCATCCAGCTCTACACCTTGTTATTTCAACATTCAGTTCTGTTTTACCCCCTTTGGTTGGATTCCTCCTACACCGACATCTCCTGAGGCAGAAAATGGTGGCTCCGAACCCTACTTCAACCTCTTGACCAGAGCACTCGTCACGGCCAGTGTCTGTAAGGAGATAGTATGAACTCCTGATGCTGGGGTCAGAGATAACACAGTGTGGAGCTGGAGCAGCCCGAAACGTCAGCTTTCCTGCTCCTCTGATGCTGCTTGGCCTGCTGTGTTCATCCAGCTCTACACCTTGTTATCTCAGATTCTCCAGCATCTGCAGTTCCTGCTATCTCTGACTGTTGAGCTGTTTTGATTCTGGGAGAGATGGAGCGAGACAGAGTCCTCATGGGCTCATGTCCCACCGGGTGGATCGACTCCCATCCTGTCCGGCTCATTATTGTGGAATGTAATTCCTGTTGGCCTCGCCAATGCACCAATCACTTCCCACACAGTGAAATCCCACAAGAAAAGAGCGACATCCCGGCCAAGCAGCAAACCTTTGAAGGATGGGAAGACAACGCTCACATTTCTGTCTCTGTCCCAAAGTGTTTTACAGTGAATGAAGTACTTCTGGAGTGTAGCCACTGCTATGATGTCAACCATGATCTCATTGAGGTGCAGAGGACCAGATGGACTGAATGGCCTAATGTAGCTCCTATTTATTCTGGTTTACTAATGGCTGGGACTGTGCAGGCAGGGCAAGTGAGCTGGTTGGATTCGCACACACGTTAAGATGATTCTAAGCTCAGCGGCTCGATGAATCTTGCGGTTGGGGCAGGTGGGAATTCAATATTACACCCCCAATGCCATTACCTTACAGGGTTGAAGATCCTGGGACCCTGGAGAAAGGGCACCCAGACAGTCTTTGCTAACCGGAGCATTACTCAGGGTCCAGGAGTGGGCAGCTGCAGCAAAACATTTTCACGTCCACGAGTTGGCCTGCTCACATCACAACCCCTCCCTGACCTTGGTAAATGTATTTGGCCCATGCCCATGTCTCCTTCAGTCTCTCTCCCTCAGCCATCCCCCTGTGCCCACAGCTCCTCTCAGACATGGACATGGCATAGGCAAAAGCAGCAGCTACTCACTGCAAGATTGAAAAGGGTGATTGCCCATCTACAGTTCGCCATGTCAATACAGTTGTGAACCTGAAGCTACATTATTGCTCACTTGTGTAGAACCTGATAACAAAGAGGCAAATTGCCAATACTCCTTAGTTGTCCCTAACATTGTTGGGGCAGGGGGTTGGGCATGTTCCCAGCTTTACTTCCAACAATGTCATGGAGTGCCCCCTGAGAGCTATGCCAGGCAAAGGCCTCGGTTTAATATCTCATCCAAGAAAACAGCATCTTCAACGACAACAAAATGTGAGGCTGGATGAACACAGCAGGCCAAGCAGCATCTCAGGAACACAAAAGCTGACGTTTCGGGCCTAGACCCTTTGTGCTCCTGAGATGCTGCTTGGCCTGCTGTGTTCATCCAGCCTCACATTTTGTTGTCTTGGATTCTCCAGCATCTGCAGTTCCCATTATCTCTGATAGCATCTTCAACGATGCAGGTTTCCCTCAGTACGGAACGGCGGGCGAGGGGGGGGTTGGTGGGGGGTGCGGGGACTGCTTGTTTAGGATTTTGCAGGCGAGTCTCAGGAGCAGGATGTGAACTGATAACTCTTTGATTCCAACGTGAGGGTGAACAGGGACAGAATTAGGATATAGGAGTATACCATTCATTCTGAGCTGTGCCTGTAACAGACCAAATTGTAGGCCATGGCAGCTGAGACCCGGCTTGATAACGTGGTGAATCAGGAGGATCCCTGCTCACCAGTTCACCAGCTCCGAGCTGAAAGGGCAAAGGTTATGCACCTGGAAATAGGGGGATCGATCTATCCAAGGAGACTCCAAGCTTTTCTCTTTACTCTGTTGTGAACAGGGTCACCCTGGCCATGACGGAAACATGGAAATCTCGCAGGAATCCTCCTTGTTGTCTGTGAGGAAGATCCCATCCGTAATCCCCTGCCACATGGGGGTGCAGTCGAGGAAGACAAAAAGATGGCAGTCACACCTTCCCTTTGTCAAAATGGTGGCCAGGTTTTCTATAGCAACAGTGACAATATGGCGGACGAGCTCACCTCCCATCAGCATCTTGGAGAATTTTGATTTTAAAATGTGTAAAACCTTAATGATTTACAGATTAGCTTTCAGCTGCAGTAATTCTGGGTGATTCCTCCTTCAGGTAGGATGTCAAGGTTTCAGGAAGAATGAGGTGGAGGTTTCAGGGAATAGGATGAGGGGCTTCAGTTCCGTACAGACATTTCAGAGAAACTTGGATTGTTCCATTTAGAGCAGAAGACAAGGAGGAGACAGTAAGGGAAAGTGTTCCAAACTATGGACAGACGGGAACCAAAAGGATCTGAAAGAGTTAAAACTATCTGCATGAAAGCTGTTTGAATGTTCCTGTTGCTGGGTTGGGTTGGACTTTAGGGTGGGTTTCCTCAAAACTAAACAAAAGCAAATTATTTGTCTTCAGACTCCAAACTCGTTCCACCATCCAAACAAGAAATCCTGTTTTTGAAACAAAAACAAAACCGATTCACAAAGGAGTCACGTGGCACAGCTCAAACTTTTTTTATAGATATAATTTGGCCACAAAAGATCTCAGGCGGTACAGAGGGGAAAGAAAACAGCCTTGCTTTCTTTGTATCAAGACCGTGTTTGTAATGACAGAAGATTCCGGAAAAGAGCTAAGATGAATGATCACTCCCAGTCCAAGGGTTGTTTAAGAGTGAGTGGTTGAGTGAGTAAGAACAATCAGTGAGTGTGTCAGTCAGAGTGTGTCAGTCAGAGTGTCAGTCAGAGGGTGTCAGTCAGTGTGCCAGTCAGAGGGTGTCAGTCAGAGTGCCAGTCAGTGTGTGTCAGTCCGTGTGTCAGTCAGAGTGTGTCATTCAGGGGGTGTCAGTCAGTGTGTCAGTCAGAGTGTGTCAGTCAGACGGTGTCAGTCAGAGTGTGTCAGTCAGTGTCAGTCAGAGTGTGTCAGTCAGAGAGTCAGTCAGAGGGTGTCAATCAGTGTCAGTCAGACAGTCAGTCAGAGGGTGTCAGTCAGTGTGCCAGTCAGAGTATCAGTCAGAGGGTGTCAGTCAGTGTCAGTCAGAGTGTCAGTCAGTGTGTCAGTCAGAGCGTGTCAGTCAGTGTGCCAGTCAGAGGGTGTCAGTCAGTGTCAGTCAGAGTGTCAGTCAGTGTGTGTCAGTCAGTGTGTCAGTCAGAGCATGTCATTCAGGGGGTGTCAGTGTGTCGGTCAGAGTGTGTCAGTCAGGGTGTCAGTCAGAGGGTGTCAGTCAGTGTCAGTCACTGTGTCAGTCAGAGGGTGTCAGTCAGTGTCAGTCACTGTCATCCAACATGGAAACAGACCCTTTGGCCCAACCAATCTGTGCTGATCATATTCCCAAACTAAACTAGTCCCAGCTGCCTGCTCCTGGCCTATGTCCCTCCAAACATTTCTTTTTCATGTACTTATTTAAATGTCTTTAAATGTTGTGACTGAAGCCACATCCACCACTTCCTCTGGCAGTTTATTCCGCACACGAACCATTATCTGTGTAAAAAAAAAGCCCTTGTGTCTTTTTTTAAATCTTTCTCCTCTCACTTTAAAAAGAATGCTCCCCTAGTCTTGAAGTCCCCCACTCTAGGGAAACTACACCTGCCAATCACCTTATCTATGCCCCTCATGATTTTATAAACCTCTATAAGGTCACCCCTCAGCCTCCTATGCTCCAGTGAAAAAGTCTCAGTCTATCCACCGTCCCCTAACCACTCAAACCCTCCATTCCCAGAAGCATCTTGGTAAATCTCTTCTGAACTCTGTCCAACTTAGTAATATCCTTCCGATCATATATCAGTCAGAGTTTGTGTGTCAGAGTGCATCAGTGAGAGTATGTGAGAGTGGGCCAGTGAGACTGCATCAGTGACAATGTATCAGTCGGAATGTGTCTGCGACTGTGTGCTCCTCAGAGTGTGTCCATGAGAATATGTGGCTCAGAATGTGCCCATGTGGTTGTCAGTCAGAACATGGCAGTCAGGGTGTGTCAGTGAGACTGTGTCAATGACAGTGTCCCAGCGACAATGAGTTGCCAAATGTGTGTGTTGGGCAGAGGGTGTTGGTCACAGAATATGCTACTAGTGATGGTTTCTCTCCTTGCTGCTGCCTCACTTCCCCTGGTGTCCCCTCGGATTGATCCTTCGACATCCACACAACTCTCTGCCAGTTTACCAGAATCTCTTCCACTCAGATGTTAAATTTATTCCAGGGTGTGTTTCTGACCAATATTCATGGCATCACTGAGACCCCCCTCATTCTTCCTTTCTACTATTACTCTCCTTCACCTCTGGCTCCGCTCAGCTCCTGATAAAATCCCCCCTTGTGCCATCGCCGTCTCTCAGTGTGAGGACTCCCGGCTGCTGTCCTGCACTGGGACCTCTGAGCTGGGGACTCGCTGCCTGTGTCTGAGCTCACGGTCACTCCCTGTCGCCCCTGGGCTCACTACATCGGCTCCCGGTTGGGAAATGGCAACATTTTAAAATTCTGTGCCATGTTTTCGAATTGCTCGATGCTCTAGCCTCTATCTCTATCATCTCCAGCACCACAACCCTCTGAGATCTCTGCACCCTCTAATTCTGATCTTCACAATTTGAATCACCCTACCCTTGGTGACTGTGGCTTCAGTTGCCTCAGGCCCACGCTCTGGATTTCACCTCTAACTTTCTTTCCTTCTTTAAGGCTCTCCTTAAAACCTTGAACTAACAAATAAATATAAATTGTTACTGTTGTTGTTCCTGTAAACTTCCTATGTACTGTCTCCAGTGCAATTCCTTCTTTGCTATCCTATAGTGATGTGAGCTGCACACAGGGCTCCAAGTCTGGCCTAACTCATGTTCCAGCCTAATCTCCCAGCTCATATATCCCATGTCTCACCTTTTAAAAACAAGGACCCCATACACACTCTTGACTGCCTTATCAGCCTCTTTCGTTAGCTTCAGGAATCTGTAGATATTCAATTCGAAGTCTTGCTGTTCTTGTGCAATTCTTGGCATCCTATCATTTTCTCCTGTGACTTTTTAGATCTTCCCAAATGCATTACCTTCCCATCACCATACTGGTCTCCATTTCTACTGTCCCTCTCACCTGCCAAATCCCTTGAGATTTTCCTGTGGCCTACAGCTTTATTCTTCACTAAAAATCCATATGGCCAACTATTCCACACTGCCTGCAATTCTCTTCAGCATAACCCCTAAATTCACCTACAATTCATGGATATATATGCTCAAAACCAGGGACTGAGTACTGACTCCTGTGCAAGTGTGGTTCTGAGCCTTCCAGCCACGATCACCCACTTCCATTGCATCTGTTAGCTGCTTCAGAGCTAATTTTGCATCCAACATGCCTCATTGCCACGTGCTTGTGAATGTGCTTTTACCTTCAAAACCAATGTGGAATCTTATCGAAGCTTTGTGAACACCCGTACAGAGTATATCAATGTGCTCCATTGGCCTTATCTCTCCAAAACATTACAAATCAACTTAGTTAGACCTTCCCTTCCATGCTGACTATCTTAGATCAGCCTTTGCCTTACTAAATGACAATTTGCAGTAACCTTGAGAAGGTTTACCAATGATATGTCCATCCCTGAGACTACCCTGACTGGGAACAATGTTAACAATCCTCCTGTTCCACCCCCACAGAACTATGGATTCCAATGGTCACAGCTTCTGCAATGTCGCCTGGGATCCGCTTCATTAGGGCCTAATTGTCCTCCATTCTCAAGGACATGAAACTCCTTAATATTTCATTGATAGACTTAGAGATGTTTACAGCACAGAAGGTGGCCCTTAGGCCCTAATGAAGCGGATCCCAGGCGACATTGCAGAAGCTGTGTCTGCACCAGTCAACAACGATCTGACTACAGTCCATCCCATTTTGCAGGCCTTGGCCCAGAATCTTGGAGACCATGTGTGAATGTCTAAGTGCTGTCTAAATGTTACTAGAGTTTCTAACTCAACCACCCAGTCAGGCTGTGAGTTCCATACTCCCACTACTCTTTAAATAGAAAAGTTCCTCAAATCTCCTCCTGGCTTACCTTAACTATATGACCGTGGTTACTGACACATCTGCTACTGGAAAATGTATCTTTCTTTCTGCCGATCTTTGCCCCTCATAATCTTATACACCTCGATGAGGTTCCCACTCATGTTTCACTGGTCTAAGGAAAACAACCCCAATCTCTCCTCATAGCTCAGATCTTCATCTCAGGCCGTATCCTAGTAAACCTCCTCTGTGCCCTCTCTGGTGAAATCATATCCTTCCTATCATGTGGTCACCGTTACTGCATGCAGTATTCTAGTTGTGGCCTAACCAGCATTTAATAAGTTCCAGCATAATCTCTTTGCTCTTATATTCTATGCCACAGCTAATAAAAGCACACAGCCTATATAACTTCTGAACCACATTATCTACCTGCCCTGTGAACCGAAGGGATTTGTGTATACAGACACTAAAGTCTTTCTGATTTTCAGTAATTTCCAGGGCCCTATCATTCATAGTGCAGTCTCTTGCCTTGTTAGCCAGCTCTGAGTGAATTACATCACACTTTCAGGCTTGAATTTGATTTGTCCTTGCTCTGCCAAGCTAAACGCTAATCCTCATGCAGCTTACTGCTGTCTCCCTCATTGTTTCATAGCTTAACAACTTTTGTGTCATCCACAAACTTTTTGATCAAACTCCTACATTTGAGTCCAACCTGTTGACGTACACCACAAACAGCAATGACCCCAGTGCTGAGCAATTCAAAACCTAATGGAAAAAGATTTTCAGTTCCTGGGACACCAGGCTCTGCTTCCTACCTCCCAGACAAAGTTGGATCCACCATCCTATTTTGCCTGGCTCTTTTTTTTGTCATGAGGGACCTTGTCAAAGATCTTGCTAAAATCCATGCAGATCACATTAAATACATTAGCTCATCAGCAGTCCTGGTTACTTCCTCAAAATATTCAATCAAATTTGTCATACATGACCTTCCCTAATAAATCCATGTTGACGAACACTGATTAATCTGTGTCTCTCTTAGTACTGACATATTCTGTCCTCAGACTTATTTCTAACAACTTCATCAGCATTGAGGTTAGACTGATTGGCCTGTCATTTACTGATCTATCCCAACCTTTCTTTTCTAATAAAGGGACAATGCTAGCAGTCCTCCAGTCCTCTGGCACCTCAGTTGTAGCCAGAGAAGATTTGGAAATTACAAGCAACACCCTATTATCTCCTTCCAGAGTGCCTGGGATGCATTTCATCTGGGCCTGTGGGCTTATCCACTTTAAGGGCTGTTAAATCTGCCAGTACCTCCTCTCTTTGTATTTCATGGAGGACTGTGCCCAAATCTTCTGCATCTATGCAGAGATTACACCTGGTCTCTAATGGGCCCTAACTTTTCCCTGTTATACTCTTATTCTTTCCATATGTTTCTAAGAAAAACGCTTTGGGTTTTCCTTATTCTGCCTGACAATGATTTCTCATGATCTGTCTTTGTTTTTCTAAGCTCCTTTTCAAATTCCTCCATGCACTTTCCACTAGGGACACGGTTATATTGATTCCTCTAAATCTGCCATACATTTCTCTACTTTTCTTATTATGTCCCTTGACGCCAGGGTTCTCTGGTTTCGATTCCACCCGATTATATTTATTCCATCCAATATTTTATACTGTCCTCCCCTTGATCTACATTGTCTGCTTCATCTCCCTGTTCTGTTCAGCTTCTACCTCCACACTCTTTCTAACTGACCAAACTGTTTCGTTTTTGTTATCTTCTTGCTCTGTGTGTAGTTATAAAAAGCCTTGATCCTCTAATTCAGCCTTAAACCCCCTAGCACTCACTGAACTCCCCTTTAACTCCGCCAGTCCATTCATGCCATGACTTTCCCTAAGCACTCCCCTTGCTCACCCTTAAACCCCGGTCTCTCCTAAACTCCCTCACTCCTCCTAACCCCCTCACTCACGTATAAACTTCCCTTTAATTCCCTCACCCCTCCTAACACCCTCAACTCACTCCTCCTAACCCCCTCACTCACATATAAACTTCCCATTAATTCCCTCACTCCTCCAAACACCCTCACTTACATATAAACTTCCCATTGGTTCCCTCACTCCTCCAAACACCCTCACTTACATATAAACTTCCCATTAATTCCCTCACTCCTCCTAACACCCTCACTCACTCCTCCTAACCCCCTCACTCACATGTAAACTCCCCATTAATTCCCTCACTCCTCCTAACACCCTCACTCACTCCTCCTAACCCCCTCACTCACATGTAAACTCCCCATTAATTCCCTCACTCCTCCTAACACCCTCACTCACTCCTCCTAACCCCCTCACTCACATGTAAACTCCCCATTAATTCCCTCACTCCTCCTAACACCCTCACTCACTCCTCCTAACCCCCTCACTCACATGTAAACTCCCCATTAATTCCCTCACTCCTCCGAACACCCTCACTCACTCCTCCTAGCCCCCTCACTCACATGTAAACTCCCCATTAATTCCCTCACTCCTCCGAACACCCTCACTCACTCCTCCTAACACCCTCACTCAAGTATAAACTCCCCATTAATTCCCTCACTCCTCCTAACGCCCTCACTCACTCCTCCTAACACCCTCACTCAAGTATAAACTCACCATTAATTCCCTCACTCCTCCTAACGCCCTCATTCACATATAAACTTCCCATTAATTCCCTCACTTCTAATAACATCTTCACTCCCTCTAATCGCTTCACTCCCCCTTAAACCCCTCGGTTTCTTGCAAACCCTTCCATTTGCCCCTGTGTCTTCCCAGTCTCACTTCATTCTTACTCTTGAGTTGAATCCAGTCAGAGGGCTTTCTGTGGACTTGATCCACTTCAGAAAAATGCGGATTGGAATCTTGGCACTTGGTCAATCCAACCCTGGCAAGGAAAGCTTGAGCAGTCGAAATAAATGCGTACCTGTTGGGGTTTGTTTTCCTGCCGGTAATATTGCTGACTGCTGCAAAAAAAAAGCTGAACGCTGGCTTGTGAGAAATCCCTTTCGACTTTCCTGCCGTGTTTCCTTCAGTCTACACTGACTTTTGTCTCCATTTTCCCTGCCAAAGTGGGAGGGAAACCCAGTAAAGGTTTACAGAACTAGCAGTGAGGGTAAGGGACAGCTGTAGTCCTGATCAACAGTGCCCATAGGCTTACAGTCTGTAGGATAGAATAGTAATTTATTGTCATCGTATTTAAAAAAAAATTTAAAAAGCAGTGAAAAGTAAGCGCCATTTTAATAGCAGAAATTATATATAAAGAAGGAAAGAAAATATTAAGGCAAAGTCCATTTTAGTGCTTCAGGCAGTTCCTGTGGGACAGTCTGCTAACTCAAACCAAGTCTAATAATAACTGATCATTAAGTTTGTGCCAAGGGAGATTGTAAGCTGCGGCAAAGAGAAAGAGAGGAGGAAAAGAATGTTACCATTCACAGTAAATCATCTGGTGGCACTGGAGCTCTATTTGGGTGTATTAAAGACAGGTGGGATAGATATGTCTCATTCTCAAGTTTTCCTGACTTTTCCTTGTGTGCGTGAGAGACGTTGGGGAGAGGGAGGGAAAGACCTGGGGCTTTGAGAAGAGGATGAACAGAGAGGGAGGGCGAGGAGACAGAATGCTCTGAAACTGGTTCAACAAGGACACGAGGAAAACATTTTCAGAGCGGACTGAGGGAAGGCTCAGCATTTCCACAGTTTAGTTCTGACGGGGGAATTGCACACTTGCCACATTAACGATGGGACTGGATTGGATCAGATTGGATATGAGGGTTGTGAAAAGTCTCCATCATGTCTAACTGAAAGATACCGGGGAATTTTAAAACAAAAAATGTGCCTAAAGTGTCAATGGGTGAAATTAGACCAAGACAGATTAAGGGACTGAGAAAATAGAAACGAATGAGGAACATATAAGTAGAGAGATAAACATCAGAGACAGATGGGGACAGAGAGGATCTGAGACTGGGCAAAGGCAGAGAAAGAGAGAGAGAACCAGGCAGAGAGAGGGAGATTGGCAGTTTGATTAAGACAAGATTCAAATAATGAGGTAGTGGAAAAGGGAATGAGAGAGTAGCAGAGAGTGAGAGAGAGAGAGCAGGAAGGGAGAGAAACTCAGAGAGAGAGAAAAGTTTGAATACAGTATTTGGCAGTAACACAGCGCTCTGAGTATCGATGCTCCCACACATGCTTTGCCATGTTGGCAGTAATAACAAAGAGAGCAGTGTGGGCTATCAACATGCTGCGTAGCTGCAAGTTAGCTTGGCAGCACTGAAAGCAGATGCAGCTGCGTCCTGTGACCCTGCGGTCAGCAGCTCGGACAGGAGGCAGGCCAATGCGAGGGAGTTAGCAGCAGCAGTGTAACCCAATTTACAGTCACATTCGGGATTACAGCAAGCAGGAAGCTTCACGGATCTGTGAAACTTCCCAAATCCAACTCCACATTTAAATTGGAAAGAACCTTGATAATATGTTTGTCTGACAGAGATCCTGCAATGTACAATAAGAGTATAAGAACCAGGAGTAGGAGGAGGCCATTCAGCCCGTCAAGCCTGATCTGCCATTCTATAAGATCATGGCTGATCTAATTGTGGTCCTCACTCTTCTGCTTTGTCTGCCATTTAAATCTTCCCCATACGCCCTTGCCAGAGCCTTTGTATCCTTACATATAATATAGAGAGAAGACCGCACTCAAGTCTGTAAGTGTCGTCTAACCAAGGGTCAATACAGGTTTAATATTAACCACCCATACTTCAGTTTCTATCCCTCTAGAAATAAAACCTAGTGCTTGCTTTAGTTTTTAATCTCCTTGCTAACTCTTGATGTAACTTTCAGTGTGTGGTGTGTTTCTACTCCTAGATCCCTCCATTCCTCTATTTCATCCAGACTCTCATGTTCCTGGTAATTAGTGACCTCCCTATTCTTCCTAACAAAATGCACTCCCGCACACTTATCTTGTTGAACATCATTTGCCAATTCTTTGCCCATTCTGCAAGTTTTTTGAAGTGCAGCCGTGCCTTACGATGGTCCTCTCAGTACTGACCATAACGCCAACTCTCCTCTCATTTTGTTGTCATTTACCAATGTAGACATTATGTTTTTGATTGGTGGCAGACATTGGTGGTAGGCACCATTAGAACCAAATCCAGGAGTGTCCTTGCGCAGAATTCTGAAAACGTCAGCTTTTGAGCTCCTAAGATGCTGCTTGGCCTGCTGTGTTCATCCAGCTCCACACTTTGTTATCTGCAATCTCACGGCTTGTTATCAAAGGACACTTGTTTCTGTTGCACTAGTCAATGGTGTTGGTTAATGTCAAAATTGCATTAGCTCCACCCAATCTGAAGATATCACACAGTGTTTGAGTGGAGGTGTGGAGAAATACACCAGCATTACACTCCACTAAGTGGGAAGAGATGGCCTAGTGGTATTATTGCCACGCTATTGCTCTTGAGACCCAGGTAATGTTCTGCATTCAAACCCTACTACAGCAGATGGTGAAATTTGAATTCAATAAAGATTTGAAGTTAAGAGTCTACTGATGACCACAAAGCAATTATCAGGAAAAATCCTTTCAGAGATAGTAGGAGCTGGAGAATCTGAGATAACATGGTGTAGAGCTGGATGAACACAGCAGGCCAAGCAGCATCAGTGGAGAAGGAAAGATGATGTTTCGGGCCTAGACCCTTCTTCAGAAATGGGGGAGGGGAAGGGGGTTCTGAAATAGAGAGGGGGAGGCGGAAAGAAGATGGCTAGAGGAGAAGATAGGTGGAAAGGAGGCAGACCAGTCAAAGAGGTGGGGATGGAGCCAGTAAAGGTGAGTGTAGGTGGGGAAGTAGAAAGGAGATAGGTCAGTCCAGGGAGGATGGACAGGTCAAGGGGGTAGGATGAGGTTAGTAGGTGGGAGATGGGGGTGGGCCCTGAGGTGAGAGGAGGGGATAGGTGGGAGGAAGAACGTTAGGGAGGCAGGGACAAGCTGGGCTGGTTTTGGGATGCAGTAGGGGGAGGGGAGATTTTGAAGCTTGTGAAATCCACATTGATACCATTGGGCTGCAGGGTTCCCAAGCGGAATATGAGTTGCTGTTCCTGCAACCTTCGAGTGGCATCATTGTGGCACTGCAGGAGGCCCAGGATGGACATGTCATCTAAAGAATGGGAGCGGGAGTTGAAATGGTTTGCGACCGGGAGGTGCAGTTGTTTAGTGCGAACCGTGGGTAGGTGTTCTGTAAAGCGGTCCTCAAGTCTCCGCTTGGTTTCCCCAACGTAGAGGAAGCCACACCGTGTACAGCGGTTGCTGTATACCACATTGGCAGATGTGCAGGTGAACATCTGCTTGAAGTGAAAAGTCATCTTGGGGCCTGGGATGGGGGTGAGGGAGGAGGTGTGGGGGAATGTGTAGCACTTCCTGCGGTTGCAGGGGAAGTGCCAGGTGTGGTGAGGCTGGAGGGGAGTGTGGGTCAAACAAGAGAGTCACGGAGGGAGTGTCCGTCCGGAAAGCAGACAATAGTGGGGATGGAAAAATGTCTTTGGTAGTGGGGTCGGATGCAGAAGTGTCAGAGGAAGATGCGTTGGATCCGGAGATTGGTGGGGTGGTACGTGAGGATGAGGAGGATTCTGTTTTGGTTGTTATTGCGAGGAGGAGGTATGAGGGATGAGCTACAGGAAATGCGGGAGACACGTTTGATGGCGTTCTCAACCACTGCTGGGGGGATGTTGTGGTCATTGAAAAATGAGGACATATGGGAGTGGAATGCCTCATCCTGGGAGCAGATGCGGCGGAGGCAAAGGAATTGGGAATAGGGATGGAATTTTTGCAGGAAGGTGGGTGGGAGGTGTATTCTAGGTAGCTGTGGGAGTTGTTGGGCTTGAAGTGGACATCGGTATCTAAGTGGTTGCCAGAGATGGAGACAGAGAGGTCCAGGAACGAGAGAGAGGTATTATAGATAGTCCACGTGAACATAAGGTTGGGTTGGAAGGTGAAGTGGATGAACTGTTTGAGCTCCTTGTGGGAGCATGAGACGGCGCCGATACAGTCATCAATATAACAGAGGAAGAGGTGGGGGTTAGGGCCAGTGTAGGTACGGAAGAGGGATTGATGCACTTAACCTACAAAGAGGCAGGCAGAGCTTGGGCCCATGCAGGTACCCATGGCCACCTCCTTTGTCTGTAGGAAGTGGGAGGAATGGAAAGAGAAGTTGTTGAGGGTGAGGACGAGTTGGGCTCGGCGGATGAGGGTGTCGGTAGTGGGGGACTGGTCAGGACAGGAAGAAGTGGTGGGCCTTCAGGCCGTCTGCATGGGGAATGCAGGTGTATAGGGACTGGACGTCCATAGTAAAAATGAAGTGTTGGGGACTGGGGAATTGGAAGTTCTGGAGGAGGTGGAGGGTGTGGATGGTGTCATGGATGTAGGAAAGGAGTCCCTGGGCCAAGGTCCTTTAGGGAGGGAAACTGCCAGCCTTACTTAGTCTGGCCTACATGTGACTCCAGACCCACAGCAATGTGGCTGAACCTTAACTGCCCCCTGGGCAATAAATGCTGCCCTGACCAGTGACACCCTCATCCTGTGATTGAATAAAAACAATCATTAGGAGCAGATGTATTCCGTATGGCTCCTATAGAGTCATTGTCCTTTTGTTAAACTATGACATGGTTGCACTTATTACTATCACATATGAAAAAAAACATCTTGTTAACCAAGAGGGGAACCTCTTCTGCAAAAACTGTATGATAATGTAGACAGTGATATGACAATACAAAATACAGACAAAGGATTGGTGACAGAAATGATCAATACCGTAAGATGCTAATAATGGCAATCAGGTTAACACTAAGAATCTCCAGTAAAACAGGAACAAGGGACCAGGAGGGGACACTTGCAATGTGTTCTGCCAGTTGGGGGTGCAAGAGAAAGAGATCAACTGGGGGTTTGTGAACAGGATATGGAGAGGGGAGAGAATGCTCTGATATTGGTTCAACAAGGACACTCAGAAAATCCTTACAGATCAGATTGGGAGGTGAAGGCCCTAAAGAAACTAATCCGTTACCACAGCATATCTAACCCATCTTGACACTGTATTCTTTTATAGGCTTGTTTCGCAAAAATGTAAAATCTAGCGAGATTTTTTTGAATCTCCAAGTGACACTTTAATAAAGCAGTGGACTTGATGTGCTGAGTTTCTATCTGGCAATGATCCATGTGCATTGTGTGGGCAGTGGCTTGACTCTGGTTGGAATGTTTCTCTCAAGGTTTTGTTCATAGCTGTGACTGCTGTCTGGCATTGCCATGTCGCCTCGGCCCGACGCTTTTGACCTTGGTCTGTGGGCAGCCATTCTCCGTATTCTGGTCTGCAAGGAGACTGAGACGTTCAGTAATCTGTGCCCTGCTGGTTCCTCCCTCTGAAGGTGCCAGCTCACATGACACTGCTGCCACTCTGTCAATGCCCGGGCCTTGCCTATGCTCTGGATTTAGAATTCCTGAGCCTGGTACCCCACCACTCTCCCTGACTTCACACAACTCCCAGAGGTGACCAATGAAGGAATAACCATCCCACTATGGACCAGGATCCCAGCTCAAGATTGGGGCCGACTTTGGGATCACCTTTGATTCAGCCCCATCAAGCCCTTCCTAACCATAGTACAACAGCCCTTTCATTCCCCCCCCACCCCGTAATAGTGGTTACAACTGAAATGTTTTGAGGTGCCTTGATGTATTGTAAAGTACAATTTAAATGCAAGACTTTCTTTGCTCCCGTTGGAAAATCCGAGTTGCTGCATGGTTTTAGTTTGGGAATTCTCCCAGTTAATGTTCTAGCAGCTTCATTTGATGCTCAAATAGATGAGACGTTTGCAGCACATTCTGTTTTTTTTTCTTTTCACTGCAGAATTCCCGCACTGGCGAAATTACTGTCTGTAAAATATTGACCTTATCTATTTGTGGCTCACTTGGCTGATGTTCTGGAAGTGAGCAATGAGCTAGTATTTCTCTCACAGCTTTCACAACCTCAGAATGTCCCAGATCACTTTCCAGCCTGTTGAGGATCACTGGAGTGCGGGCAATGCTGTAATATCAGAAATATGTGACCCAAATCACCCAGAGCATGAGCCATAAGCAACAACAGCAAAACAGTCCGTTTTAGTGATGAGAGGCAAATATTGGCCAGGGTTCCTGAGAGAACTTTCTTGTTTTTCTTCATTCACTACCTGAGAAGGAGAATGAGGCCTAAATTAGCTGCGTGCCTGGGAGAGGCGGTGTAGAAGTCCTTCAGGAGAGCGTGAGCAGTGTCAAACCAGATAACGTGGCCCCCAAAGTGACACTTTACCTGGACACAGCCTTGGAGTAAGAGGGCTGACACTGAGGACAAACCATCAGCCACTGACTGGCCACTGTTTTGGAGAGAGGAGTGGGAGAAAATCGTCTTTCAAAAGAAAGAAGCTTTCACCTTAGCATATGAAGAGGCCGGGCTAGCTGTACATTCCCATCATGGCCCAGCCCCAGGCTCTGCAGGTCGGGGATGGAGTGGCATGGTCTTGGATAGTGAAAGGTTTGTTCTGGAGGAAGGGGAGCGATTAAAAAACATTTGCTTGTGATGGCCAATTGAATGGGAAGGAAAACAGCCATTCAGGTTTGAGATAAACAACGGTGCAGCTGAAAGGATCTAGCAAGGCTACAGCGACAGTAACTCTTCAGGATTCAGAGTTTAACAGGCAAGGCGAAGGCTCAAAGCAGGGAGTAGTGGGAGGCCTGAGGGGTGGGGAATGGGCCCAGAGTGGAGTGTTGTTTGGGGAGGGGTTTACTCAGGTGTTAAATGCCAGTTCTGCCTGTGGCATTGCGAACTGTTGCTTTAATGCAGCAACAGTTCCACGGAGGAGCCAGAGAGGAACAAGAGAAACTCAATCCACACTGAGGTCTCCCAGCTGCCTGGAAATCTAGGCCCCGGAGATTGACTGAAAGGCTTCCAAACAGAAAAGAGGCCCTTCTGTGTGTGAGATTTCTTTATTTTCAACCAAATGACTTGGAAAAAAAAATGTTTTCTTGGCAGTGATGATTGCCAATTCATGTCCTGAAATCTTCAGTCACCACCCTGAGCTGAAAAGGAAGTGTGCTGGAAATTTTTAAATGTTTTTTTTCAGACTTCTTTTTTTCACTCTGCCCGTGCATGTTGGTTTGGGTAATGGAACAAGAGCTTCCTTTGTCAAGTTTCTGATGAAATAGTTGGTGGTTGCTGGGTTTCTAAGATTACTGATGACTCAGAGAGCTGTTGATGTCACTGCATGAAGGCTGTTACTATTAATGAATGCCAGAAGCTGGAAAAAGCAGGTTGACTCTTAACACCCACGTTCCCAGAGCGTTACTAAAAGGTTGTGCATATGCTTTATCGCTTATTGAGAAGTGCTGTTAGAGAATCTGACAGTGTAGAAGAAAATCACTGTCTGCTGACTCTTTCAGAAGGTTATCCCATCAGTGGGTCAGTAGTTGGCACAGCTGCTTCTCAGCCCCAGGGACCTGGGTTCAATTCCACCCTTGGGTGACAGTCTGTGTGGAATTTGCACGTTCTCCCTGTGTTGGTGTGTGTTTCCTCCGGGTGCTCCTGCTTCCTCCCACAGGCCAAAGCTGTGCATGGTGGGTGGGTTGGCCATGCTAAATTGCCCATGGTGTTCATGGAAGGCTAAGTGGGTTAGCCATGGAAAGTGTCATAGTGTTAGGGTGGATCAGTGCAGACAAAGGCCATTAAGTAGAGAATCTAATTAATCCCATTCCCTTTTGTCTTGCCCATTAGCCTTCTTAACGTAAGATAATAAAGTGTGTAGCAGGATGAACACAGCAGGCCAAGCAGCATCTCAGGAGCACAAAAGCTGACGTTTCAGGCCTAGACCCTTCTGTGCTCCTGAGATGCTGCTTGGCCTGCTGTGTTCATCCAGCTTCACACTTTGTTATCTTGGATTCTCCAGCACCTGCAGTTCCCATTATCTCTCAGCCTTGTTAACGTCTTCCCTTTGTCAAAGCATTTGTTTATTTTCCCTTGCCTAATGAATCTGCTGTCCCCTATATTTCAAGCTGTATATTCCAGATTGTAACAACTCGCCATGTAGACAACATTCCTTCATCTCCCTGCTAGCTCTCTATCTCTGGTTCCTGGTCCTCCTGCTAACAAAAAATGGTCACCATATCTCCTCTGTTAAGCCTCTGGTTAAGTGGGAGAGCAAGAGGCACATGGCAGAACCTAAAGCCTCTTATCCTGACAGAGATATCAATAACTTGCATTTGCACAGTTCCTTTCACATAGCAAAACGTTCCAGTCATCTTCTAGTCGTGCTGGATTGTGGCAACAGAACGATTTTCATTGTATCTCCCTAGGCATATGTGACAATGCATAAACCAGTCATAAATCACAGGACCATTAGCTGACCCAACTTGACAACAAAGTCACTTAGATCTGAGGAACACGAGAAGCTTTGAAGAAGCATTTTAAAGGAACATTAATGAGGGTGGAGAGACCTAGGGAGGAATTTCAAGAACTAGGAGCCTTGGTAACTGAAATCATGGTCACCAGCAGTGGAGTAATTAAAATCGAGGATGATCAAGAGGCCAGACTGAGAGGAATGCAGAGATCTCAGAGGTTGTAGGGGTGAAGGAGTACATAGAGACAGAAGGAGGGACAATAACTTTCGGAAAAGTTTTGATAGGAATCGGTAGAAAGAATCCATTTCCTCTGATAAACCTAGAGCAAGGTGAGGTGACAACAGAAAGCACACAAAGGGCAAGAGGGAGGAAAACAGAAATTGCTGGAGAAACTCAGCAGGTCTGGCAGCATCTGTGGACAGAGGAGCAGAGCAAGCGCAGAGTCAAGCCACAACATTCACAGTGATTTCTTCTTATAGAGTTATAGAGTCTTACAGCAGGAATTAGACCCTTTGGCCCAACTCGTCCAAGCCAGCCAACCATCCTAATCTGACCTAGTCCCATTTTGCCAGCATTTGGTCCATATCCCTCTGAACCCTTCCTGTTTGTATACAACATTTAACAGGCATCTGCATGGGTAATTGTACCTGCCTCCACCACTTCCTCTGGCAGCTCGGTCTGTATACACATCATTCTCCGTTTAAAACCCATGCCACTTACTTTTGGACTCTCCCATGTTAGGGCAAAGACCTTGGCTATTTACCCTGTCCATGTCCCGCATAGACTTCTGGAACTGTCTCCCTGAAACAGGGTCAAGCCTGGGAGGGCTCATTGGTGACTTGGGGAGGCCTCTAAAATGGTGACAGGTGGGGGCTGTATGCATGGTTTATGTGAGCCAGGAACACAGCTTGCTCCCTTATCTCCAAGTGTTTAAGAGTACAGCTTGCTTCTGTGGGGACAGCCCTTGTCAAACTGTCACAGTTCACTTCCTGAGTCTGCCTCAGCCGCAGAGTGATACCAATTGGTTTTCTTTCACAGGGACTAGGCAAGGAAGGGGATTTACATAGTGTGAGTATTCAGCCACACCTTGAAGCTGCCTTCAGATAACAGGAACAAAGGGCACTCTCTCAGTCTCTAACTGTTGAGCTGCTAACTCCCATTCACAGCCTGCAGCAGGAAACTCCATCTTGCTAAATACTGAAGAGGGAATTCAAAAGGTGTTTCACAAAGTACCTTCATGGCCTGGGAAGAAGGACAACTTACATTTAGAAAGATAACAAAGTGTGTAGCTGGATGAACACAGCAGACCAAGCAGCATCTCAGGAGCACAAAAGCTGATGTTTTGGGCCTAGACCCTTCATCAGAGAGGGGGATGGGGACAGGGTTCTGGAATAAATAGGGAGAGTGGGGGAGGCGGACCGAAGATGGAGAGAAAAGAAGACAGGTGGAGAGAGTATAGGTGGGGAGGTAGGGAGGGGATAGGTCAGTCCAGGGAAGACGGACAGGTCCAGGAGGCGGGATGAGGTTAGTAGGTAGGAAATGGAGGTGCAGCTTGAGGCGGGAGGAAGGGATGGGTGAGAGGAAGAACAGGTTAGGGAAGCAGAGACAGGCTGAGCTGGTTTTGTGATGCAGTGGGTGGAGGGGACGAGCTGGGCTGGTTTAGTGGTGCGGTGGGGGAAGGGGAGACTTTGAAGCTTGTGAAGTCCACATTGATACCATTGGGCTGCAGGATTCCCAAGTGGAATGTGAGTTGCTGTTCCTGCAACCTTTGGGTGGCATCATTGTGGCACTGCAGGAGGCCCATGATGGACATGTTGTCTGAGGAATGGGCGGGGGAGTTAAAATGGTTCGCGACTGGGCGGTGCAGTTGTTTATTGTGAACCAAGCGGCGGTGTTGTGCAAAGTGAACCCCAAGCCTCCACTTGGTTTCTCCAATGTAGAGGAAGCCACACCGGGTACAATGGATGCAGTATACTACATTGGCAGATGTGCAGGTGAACATCTGCTTAATATGGAAAGTCACCTTGGGGCCTGGGATGGGGGTGAGGGAGGAGGTGTGGGGGCAAGTGTAGCACTTCCTGCAGTTGCAGCGGAAGGTGCCTGGTGTGGTGGGGTTGGAGGGGAGTGTGGAGCGGACAAGGGAGCAAGGGAGTCGCGGAGAGAGTGGTCTCTCCGGAAGGCGGACAAGGGTGGGGATGGAAAAATGGCTTGGGTGGTGGGGTCGGATTGTAGATGGTGGAAGTGTCGGAGGATAATGCGTTGTATCCGGAGGTTACATTTAGAAAGCATTGTTAATGTAATGAAGCATGCTAGGGTGCTTCACAGCTGCATTTGACACTGCAAAGCATAGGTGTTCCTTTCAGGTAAAGTCACTAAAGTAAGTGTGACAAAGTTCATTAGCGGGGAGAGGAGAGATTGCGGGAGGCAGTTCTACTGTTTCAGGCCCAGCAGAAGACATGCTGTTGTCACTCCCATCAGAGGGCATTCAAGCAACCTGATTTAGAAGATTGGGGATCTAGTGGAAATCACAGAGGTAGCGAGTATTTGAGGTCTTGTCGGAATTTGAAAATAAAGATGATAGCGTCCTACAACTCTGTGGGATGTTAGGGATGTGATTGCTAGGCCCTTTGCTGAGATATATGTATCATTGATAGCCTCAGATAAGGTGTTAGAAGACTGGAAGTTGGTTTATGAGGTGCCACTATTCAGGAAAGGTGGTCAGGAAGAGCCAGGGAACTATAGATGGTGAGCCTGACATCACTGGTGGGTAAATTGTTTGAAGGAATCCTGAGGGACAGGATTTACATGTATTTGGAAAGGCAAGGACTGATTAGGGATAGTCAACATGGTTTTGTGCATGGGAAATCATGTCCAAGTAACTTAATTGAGTTTTTTTGAAGAAGTACCAATGAGGACTGATGAAGGCAGAGTGGTGGGCATGATTTATATGGATCTCAGTAAGGCTTTCAATAAGGTTCCTCATGGTAAACTGGTTAGCAAGGTTAGATCACATGGAATATAGAGAGAACTAGCTATTTGGATACAGAACTGGCTCAAAGGTAGCAGACAGAGTGTGGTGGTAAAGGATTGCCTTTTAGACTGGAGGCCTGTGACCAGCGGTGTGCCACAAGGATCAGTGATGGGTCCACTGCTTTTTGTCATTTATATAAGTGATTTGGATGTGAAAATAGGGAGGTATGGTTAGTCAGTTTGCAAATGACACCAAATCTGGAGCTATCGTGGACAGTGAAGAAGATTACCTCAGAGTACTACAGGACTTTGATCAGATGGGCCAATGGGCCGAGGAGTGGCAGATGGAGTTTAATTTAGGTAAATGTGAGGTGCTGCATTTTGGAAAGGCAAATCAGGGCAAGACTTATACACTTAATGGTAAGGCCCTGGGGAGTGTTACTGAACAAAGAGACCTTGGAGCATGCATTCACAGTTCCATGAAAGTAGAGCCCCCAGTAGACAGGATAGTGAAGAAGATGTTTGGTATGCTTGTCTTTATTGGTCATCGCATTGAATAAAGGAGTTGGGATGTTGTGTTGCAGCTGTGCAGGACATTTGTTAGGCTACTTTTGGAATACTGCGCATAATTCTGGTCTCCCTGCTACAGAAAGGATGTTGTGAAACTTGAAAGGGTTCAGAAAAGATTTACAAGGATGTTGCCAGAGTTGGAGGGTTTGAGCTATAGGGACAGGACAAATAGACTGGGGCTATTTTCCTTGGGGTGTCAGAGGCTGAGGGGTGACCTTATAGAGATTTATAAAATAGTGAGGGGCATGGATAGGGTAAATAGACAAGGTCTGATCACTGGGATGGGTGAGTCCAAAACTGAAGGGCATAGGTTTAAGGTGAGAGGGAGAAGATTTAAAAGGGAACCAAAGAGCAACATTTTCAAACAGAGGGTGGTGTGTGTATGGAATGAGCTGCCAGAGGAAGTGGTGGAGGCTGATACAATTACAACATTTATAAGGCATCTGCATGGGTACATGAATAGGAAGTATTTAGAGGGATATGGGCCAAATGCTGGCGAATGGGACTAGATTAATTTAGGATATCTGGTCAGCATGGACGAGTTGGACTGAAGGGTCTGTTTCTGTGCTGTATATCTGTATGACTCTCTGACACTAAGTTAGGTATTGATGGATGAGGAGGCCCTTGGAGAACAGTGGGAAATGGGAGAATGGGGTTCAATGCAGATATGACATGGACGGCAGAGTTTTAATTGAGCCACAGTTTAGGCAGGGTGGCAGATGGGGTGGGGGGTTGGCAGTGGTGGGGGTTGGGTGCAAACATATGGGCTTTGCTGAATATTGAGCTAACGCATGCCTGGCTGAGGGTGACTGCAGTGGATGAGCTGAGATTGGGGGTGTGGCAGCTGATCCAACAGAGGTGAAAGCTGGTCACCTTGCCGGTGAACAGGGTGTTAGGTTGTAGAGTATTGCTGTGCCTGAAAATTAGTAGGAATCTTAAGCTCAAAGGGAGTTGGGCTCACTCCAACTGAAACATTACAATTACCATGGTAACTCCCCCACCACAATATTAAGAGGGCCATAGTTGGAGAGCACCTGCACTTCACAAATCACCGACAACACAGAAACTGGGCCAGACCATTGGGCCCAACCAGTCCATACTGGTATTTGTTCTTCATTTAAGCCTCTACCTGTTATACTTCATTGCACCCAATCACCCAATTTTACTCCTTTCTCCCATGTGTGTTTATCCCACTTACATTTAAATATATCGATGGGATCCACCCTTACCACTCCATGATAGCAATTCCACATTCTCACCTGTTGCCATGGAAAGATGTTCATTCTGAATTCCCGACCGAGCTCATTATAAATAACCCAATATTCTTCACCAATAGACTTGGACTTTATAATATGTGAGAACATGCTTTTGATGTCTGGCTCTATCAAAGTCTGTCAATATGTCAATGACCCCAACAATCAGGCATCTCTTCCCCAGAAAAAAGAGCCCAGTCTGTCCAATCATTCCCAATTCTCAAACTCACTCAATTTTGGTCAGTTCATATGTGAGAAAAACATATATTGAATTTAACCCCGGGTCTTAATCACGTAGGCCATAAAACCAAGACTTGTCTTAGACTCCTGAGTCGAGAGTTTGTTAGATCAATGCAATAAAATGTTTAGGTTATAAAGCTGCCTCTCATACATTGTTAATTATTATGGAAAGTGTGAATCTTTCACTTCAATGTCTACACTGGCTCTCTCACTGACACTGCATTACAGAGGGAATGCTGCACAGTCTTTCAGCAAGGCATGGACCAGAGGCCCAGTGCTACAGTTAACATTTACATTGTTCAGTCAGCAGCTATAGGAGGTTTATCATCACATTGTAGATGCTCTCTCTGCACTGTGTAGTTGCCATGTTTCCTACAACAGGGACTACACAGCTTTAGCAGCAACACACATTCGGTTATCTGAGTTTAGGGTTAAGGTTAAGTTTAGTGCTTGGATTAGGGTTAGGGTTAGGGTTTGAGTTAGGATTAAGGTTACAGTTAGAGTTGGGGTTGGCTTAAGGTTAAGACTTGGGCTAGGATTAGGGTTGGGTTTAGGATTAAAGCTAGGGTTAGGGTTAAAGCTAGGGTCAAGTATAGTTTTAGGATTAAGATGCGATCTTGGTCTCGGATTAGGGTCAGGGTTAGGGTAAGGGTAAGGGTTAGGGTTAGGGTTAGGGCAAGGGTCACAATTGAGTTACAGGCTTGCATTAGGGTGAGGGTTAAGTTTTGGGTAAGGGTTAAAATAGGTTAGAGTTGGGGTTAGGGTTAGGGTTACAATTAGTGTTAGGTTTAGTGTTAGGGTTAGGGCTAGGATTAGGGGTAGGGTTAGGGTTAGGGTTAGGGGTAGGGTTAAGATGTGGCCATGGGCTCAGTTTAGGGTTTGAGTTAAGGCTAGGGCTAAGTTTAGGATTGGGGTTAGGTTTAAGTTTGAACTGTTGGCTTGAGTTAGGGTAAACGTTAAGGTTAGATTTAGGGTTTGGGCTTGGGTTACAGTTTGGTTTTAATTGTGGGTTTGGGTGAGAGTTAGGCTTATGATTCAGATGAAGGTAAAGTTGCAGGCATATGCTAGGTTTAGCATTAGAGTTAGGTTCATCGTTAGGTTTAGTTTTAGTGGTAATGCTATGGTAAAGTCTATGGCTTAGGGTTAGTGTAAGGGTTGAGGAGGGTTAGGACTAAGGTTAGAGTTAATGTTCAGGTTAGGTTTGGTGTTAAGATGTGGATTTGTGCAATGTTTAGGGCTAGGGTTAATTTTAGGTTCAGGATTACGGTTAGGGTTAAGATGACACAGGGTTAGGGTTAGGGTTAGGGTTATGGTTTGGGTTAAAATGGGTTAGAGTTAGGGTTAGGGATAAGTTTTAGGGCTAGGGTTAGAGGTAGGGCAAGGGTTAGGGATAGGGTTAAAGTTGAGTTGTGGGTTTGGGTTAGGGTGATGCTTAAGGTCTAGGTTAGGGTTAGGATTAGTTTAGGGTTACGATGCGGCCTTAGGCTCGGATTAGAGTTGGGGTTAAGGCTCGGGTTAGATTAGGATTAGGGCTAGGGTCAGGGTTAGGGTTGAATTGTGGGTTTGGATAGGGTAAGGGTTAAGTTTACAGTGAGGGTTAGGGTTGAGGTTAGGGTTAGGGTTAGGGATATGGTTAGGTTTGGGTTAGGGCTAATGTCAGGGTTGGGGTTGAGTTGCAGGCTTGAGTTAGTGCTCGGGTTTGGTTTATGGTTAAGATGAGTTAGAGTTAGGGTTAGCGTTAAGGTTAGAATTAGATTTAGGGTTAGAGTTAGGTTACGATTAGGATTAGGGTTCAGGATATTTTTAGAGTTAATACTTGGGATAGTGTTAAGATGCGGCCTTGGCCTCGCTTGGGTTTGAATTAATGCTCGGACTGAGGTTAGGGTTGAATTATAGGCTTGGATCAGGGTGACAGTTGAAGTTAGGGTTAGGTCTAAGATTAAGTTTAGGGTTGAGTTGCGGGCTCATGTCAGGGTGAGGGTTAAGGTTTGGTTTAGGGTTAAGGTGGGTTTGATTTTGGATTGGGGTAAGGTTAGGGCTAGGGTTATGTTTAAGGTTGCAGCTCGAGCTAGGATTAAGTTTAGAATTAATGTTAGAGTTAGAGTTAAGCTTAGGGTTAAGATACGAGCTTGTGCTGGGTTAGGGTTAGCGTTTGTGTAATTGTTAGGTTTAGGTTTGATGTTAAGCTAGGACTCATGCTCAGGTTTGGATTAGGGTTAAGGTGAGGGTTAGGGTTAGGGTTTAGTTGCGGCCTTGGGTTAGGAAGAGTGTTAATGTTAGGATTAGAATTAGTGTTAGGTATGACTTAGGGTCAGGGTCAGGTTAGGGTTTGGGGTTGGGCTGATGCTAAGGCTAGATGAGGGTTAGAGTTCAGACTATCATTAGGGATAAGGCCAGGGTTAGTGTGAGAATTAGGGTTAGGGTTAGGCCTAGCACGGGGGGTAGGACCAGGTGTCTGTTTAGCATGAGTGTTAGGGCCATGGTCAGGGTCAGCGCTGAGGCTTGGGCTAAGGGTAGTGTTTAGCCATTGGCTAGGGTTGGGGTTATGGTTAGGTTAACAGTCAGGGTTAGCGTTGGGTTTGGGATTGGTCTAGGCTTCAAGTTTGGCCTTTAGCTAGCGTAAGGTTTCGATTTAAGGTTAGGTTTAGGGCAAAGCATAGGGTTTGGGTTAAAGTTAGGTTTAGATTTGGCTGAGGGGTCGAGTTAAGTTGAGAGTTAATGTTAGGGTTGCTGTTTGGGCTAGTGTTAGGATAAGATTTAGGGTTAGGGCTAGGATTAGGTTGAAGGTTAGGTCTGTTACAAGAGATTAGGATAGGGTGAAGCCTTGGGCTAGGATTAGAGTTCGGGTTACTATTAGGGTTAAGGTTAGGGCTTGGGAAAAGTTTAGGGTTAATGCTATTGTTCCACAGAGGGTTAGGTTTGCAGCAGATAGATTGGTAAGGATGAGGTCAAGTATGTTTTCCTCTTGTCGGTTCCTTCACCACCTGCTGCAGACACAGTCGAGCAGCTATGTCCTTTAGGACCCGACCAGCTCGATCAGTAGTCCTGCTGCCAAGCCACTCTTGTGGTGGACATTGAAATTCCCCCACCCAGAGTGCATTTTGTACCCTTGCCAGCCCCAGTTCTTCCTCTAAGTGTTGTTCAACATTGAGGCGTACCGATTCATCAGCTGAGGGAGGACAGTATGTGATAATCAGCAGGAGGTTTCCTTGCCCATGATTAAATTGAAGCCATGAGGCTTTATGGGGTTCGGAGTCAATGCTGAGGACTCCTAGAGCAGCACCCTCCTGACTGTATGCCACTGTGCCACCCCCTCTCCTGGGTCTGTCCTGCCGGTGAGACAGGACCTATCCAGGCATAGTGATGGTGGTGTCTGGGACGTAGTCTGTCAGGTATGATTCTGTGAGTATTACTATGTCAAGCTGTTGCTTGACTAGTCTGTGAGACAGCTCTGCCAATTTTGGCACTAACCCCCAGAAGTTAATGGGGAGGACTTTGTAGGGTTGACGGGGCTGTTTCTGCCACTGTCTTTTCTGGTACCTAGGATGATGCCAGGTGATCCATCAGTTTCATTTCTTTGAGTCTTCGTAGCAATTGGTACATCTGAGTGGCTTGCTAGGCCAATTGAGAATCAGCCACTTTGATGTGGGTCTGGAGTCACATGTAGGCCAGACCAAGTGAGGGTGGCAGATTTTTTCCCCTGAAGGACATTAGTTAGGTTTAGGGTTAGGGTTGGGTTTAGGCCTGGGGCTGAGATTAAGATGTGAGCTTGAGTTAGGGTTATTATTTGGGTTAAGGCTGGATTTAGGGTCAGTGTTACAGCTAGGATTTGGGTTAGGATTAGGGTTAGAGTGAAGGTACAAGCTTGGGCTGTGTTTAGTGTTAAGGTTAGGGTTCGGGTTAGGGTTTGGGTTCGTGTTCGGGTTTGGGTTAGGGTTAGGGCTAGGTTAGAATTAGGATTAGGGTTAGTATTAGAGTTTGGGTTAGTGCTAAGTGTTGGGTTAGTGTTGAGTTGCGGGCTTGGGCTAGGTGTAGGGCAAGAGCTAGAGTTAGAGTTAGGTTTAGGGCGAACGTATGGTTAGTGCTAGGTTTAGGCCTAGGGTTGAAATGTAGGCTTGTGCGAGGATTAGGGGTAAGGTTGGCCTTAGGCTGATGTTTAGGACAAATGCTTAGCATTTGGTTTTGGGTTAGGGTTATGGTTACATTTAGGGTTGCGTTAGGACTAGCGCTTAGGTTATGGCTACAATTAAGTTGCGGGCTTAAGACAGTGTTAGGGTTAAGGTTGGTCTTAGGGTTAGGGCCACAGCTAAATTTGGAGTTAGGTTTTGGGTGAGGGTTAAGGTTAGAGTTAGGGTTAGTGTTCAGGCTGTGTTTAGGGTTAGGGTTTGTTTAGGTTTAAATTTCGAGTTACGATTAGCATTAGGTTTGGGATTAACCCTAACTCTGTTGCAGGTGAGTTGAAAGTTGCTGTGGGAATGGAATTTGTTTTCTGTATCTTGAGAGAACCATTTCCTGATTGTGTCATCATCCAACTGTATACCAAAGTCTGGTAGCGAGTTTTGAGAAGATTTGTAGCTCAGGTTGAGGTTCTGGATGTGAGTTTGCTCGCTGAGCTGGAAGATTAGTTTTCGGACGTTTCATCACCTTTCTAGGTAACATCATCAGTGAGCCTCCGACGAAGCTTCATCGGAGGCTCACTGACGATGTTACCTAGAATGGTGACGAAACATCTGAAAACTAACCTTCCAGCTCAGCGAGCAAACTCACATCCAGAACCCAAGTCTGGTACACACTGATAGAATATTCTGGTGTTGTTTAACAAAATCAGCACAAATGGCACTTTGCTGTCCAAGAATATGGCATCCTGGCCAATCTAATTTAACAAAGGAGAGTGAGGGGAAGAGATGGACAGAGGGAGGACAGCCATGCTGCTTTTTAGGTGAGAGGAGCTGTTTGTTGAGTATGGAGTGCATGTGAAGCGACCCTTTAACAGATAGCCCAGCCTTTCAGCTGCTTGTGGAGGACTGAGGTGTTCCTGAGCCAACGTCCCATTGTAATACCCCAGCGATTTGAAATGGAGGTCTTGGTTCCTGAACACCGACTGCTGGTTGCTATGGGGACACTGCACAAGTGTGGAGCTGAATACAACATACCCAGGAGTCTGGGCAAACACGGCTTCATGAAGAATGAAGGCCAGGATTTGGAACAGGAGCTAGCGCGCCGAAAGAAATTTTAATTTAAAAACACCTGGAAAATGTTGGGAAGTGCTAACAAGAGACAGCAGGTCCATCATCAGAGAGACCGATAAGCTAACAGAACCCTTGCATTTGAGACAGCAACTAGCTCTTTCGGCTATCATTGCTTTGCAATTCATTCTCAGGATGGGAGCTCAGCTGGTAAAACCCTGGGTATTGCCCTTGTGGTCTAGATGCTCTTATCAAAATGGATGTTCTTATCAAAATGCCTGGTGGCAGCTTTTTGATCGAATCGAGTAGCTTTCTACCTTGTTTCAGAGAGCAATTATGTCAGACTGGGAATGGTGGGAGTCACATAAACCCAGACTGGGTAAAGCTGAAAGCTATCCCTCACTCAGTGAGGAACCAGTGAGGGTTTTACACCAATCTGTCAAATTTCTTGCCAGTTTTTCTGAGGCTGTTCTGAGATCTTCTCAGTTTCAGCTTGTTTTTAAGCCATATTCAAATGTTCAGAGTGTAACACTGGGATTTGAAGGCAGGATGCCTGGTTTATACTCCAGGATTACCATGCAACATAACCATGGCATTCAACACCAAAATGATGCCTGACAATGCTGCATTTTCTAGATTGGCTGGGTAGGAGAATGCTATGTGATTTTGCTTCATTCCTGTGCCTAGCGTAATTGCACCAAGTAAACAGAATCGAGGTGAACATATTCATGATCCAACATGCAAAGCCACTTGCTCTGAGCTATTTCTCACAGCTCTGCAAATGTCATGCCAGTAAACTATTTGATGGTTATAGCCTTGGATAACCCTCACATCTTTCAAACAGGTTGCTCCTGACCCAGCGTGTCAGACATGGCTCAGTGACTAGAATTCACAACCATGAGTCAGAAAACTATGAGTTTGTATCCCACTGACTGAGTGCTTCACTGCAAGAGATACATACTCTTTTTCAGTACGTACACACTATATAGAGTACCCTTGGCACTATTTCAACAGCAAGAAATTGCTTGATGGCTATATTGGAAGTGTGCAGTGTTCTCATCCTTCCAAATCTGGCCCGAATCTCCTGAAGACTAATCCCCAGGATTCTGATACATACAACCCCAGAGAACAAAAAACACATTAAATGAAACTGACTTCTGTCTTTGTCGTTGAACACCCCTCTTTATTAGTTATACAAATATCGAAGATGGGAAAGAAAGGTTGTTCAACCGGCTTTCATTGAGTTACAGAAGTCTGCAACACGGAAATAAAAACCCTTTGGCACATCAAGTCTGTGCTAGTCAAAAGCAACCACTGAATTATTCTAATCCCATTTTCTCGAACTTGACCCACACAGCCTTATATCGCAAGTGTACATCTTAAATATCTCTTAACAGTTGAAAAGCATGCTAATGGGTCTGTTTGCTTTCCAATTAGTGTAAGAAGGCATTGTAGCACAGGCATGGGTGTATTGGCCAAATAATGACTGGAGGAGTTGGAGAAGCTATGTGATGAAATCTCCAAGAATATGTTCAAAAACAGTTTTCCAAACCTTAAAATATAATCCCTGTTGTAATGTAGGAAATATGGTGGTCAAACTGTGCACGGATAACTCCCACAAACAGGAGCAAGATCATAGGAAGGTGATGTGTTTTTGATCTCGGGACGAGAGAAAAGTATTGGCCAGGGTGATGGGGAGAACTCCCCTGTTCTTCCTCAACATAGTGCCTCGAGGTCTTTCACACTGAAAGGGGTCCATCTGAATGTATTGTTTGGAATTCTGTCCCTTGCGGTGGTGTGACAAAGTCAAACAGCAAATGTCTGGTGGAACGCAGATTAATTTTCACTGTCAGAAGCCTGGTCAGAATGAAGCCTCCTTTGTAGCCACTGCCAACACTCTTTGATGTACCACTCGGTTGTCTTGCTCATGAACACACCCCATTTCATTAAGGTTGTCAAGAGTTGGAAGGAGCTTCCCACCATGTTTTTTATCTGTAACGCTGAGCAAGTTCATAATCGTACAGCTAGCAACCTCTCCTCCCCTACCGTCTCTGTACTCGCCAATTGTCATTGTAACATGTCGGACTGTGTAGTAACTTATACCAGACTTATACCAGAGGTCTCTGGGACCCACCCTGGCATCCAATCAGCATGCATCCCACAAATACACCATAATAAAGGCCGGATCCAGGCATGAGTTTTTTTTAACTCAGTGCTGTTGGTAAATATTGGTCAGGGCACCTGCCTCCGCACCAAACGAAGAAACAATTCCTAAGGAAAGTTTGACAGAGTCAAGGTCTCTCCAAAGCAATCTGTAGCTCACTGGCAACTTTGCAAAGGCAGTCACTGTGGGAATTTCAGAAACACTGGCATCACATTGAACACAGCAAGATCCCATAGTCAGATGCATGTTGGTTGAAGGATAAATATTGGCAGGTTGCCAGGGAGAAACTCCCCTGCTTTTTGAAGTTGTGCCTTGGGACCTTTTACCCGACAGAGTTGATTGACATTTGATGATTCTTCCAAAAGATGGCACCTCTGACAGCATTGCACTCCCTTAATCCTGCCCTGGGAGAGTCAGCCTGGATTCGCTCTCAAGTAGACAGTGAGCATTAGGCCTCCTGACTCAGAGCTGAGAGTGACAGCTGACCTTGTTGGAGTGGTAGGGAGCCTGCTCTCACCCAGTCTCGAAGCAGGCAACATTCCTACTGCTATGTGAATAGAGGTTTCCACAGCTCAGTGTCGGTACAACAAGTTGATCAGCAGCAACTGTGTGGAACATCAGAGAGAGTAAAAAGGACACTGACTCATATTGAATCATGTGCTTTAATAAGAGCTGCCACCCAACATTATCATCCACTTGATAGTAACGTTTCTAGGGAGAATACATGCACTCAGTAGATCCTTTGTGAGTTGGGATGTTTGCTGATGATTGTACAATGTTCAGTACCTTTCCCAACTCCTCTGATACTGAGGCAATCCATGTTCAAATGCAATCAGATGTGGAAAACATCCAAGTTTAAGCAAAGAGGTGGCAAATGACTTCCTTGCCACACAAATCCCAGGCAATTACCATCCCCAGCAAGAATGAATCTAACCAGCAGGGCCTGGTGTTTAATGGTGTTAACATCACTAAATCTCACGCTGCCAAAGTTAGGGATTACCACTGACAAGGAACTCAACTGGACTCAGCATAAATGCAGTGACTACAAGAACAAGTCAGAAGCTAGGAATACTGTGACAAGTAACTCACCTCCTGGCTCCTCAAAGCCTACCCACCATTTACAAGGCACAAGTCAGGAGTATGTTGGAATACTCCCTACTTTTCTGGATGGTGCATCTCCAATAAAGTTCAAGAAGCTTGATACCACCCAGGATGAAGCAGCCCATTTTCCTGGCACGCATTCACAAACATCCACTCCTCCCCTCAGTAGCAACAGTGTGTACTACCTACTAGATGCACTGCAGAAATTCATGAGAGATTCTTTAACCACCCCTTCCAAAACATGACAACTTCCATCTAGAAGGGCAAGGGAAGGGCAGCAGATACATGGGAGCAGCACCACCTTGAAGTTCCCCTACAAGCCACTCACCATCCTGACTTGGAAATATATCGCTGTGGCTGACTCAAAATCTTGGAATTCCCTTCTTAAGGGCATTGTGGGTCCACCTACAGTGTATGGGCCACAGCGGCTCAAGAAAGCAACTCACCGCCATCTTTTCAAGGTCAATAATTGCTGGCCTTGCCGATAACACTGACATCCTATGGATGAATAATTGCTGCATTATTCTTCTGTTGGTGTCTGTGATCTCTTTAACAGAATGTTGAGAGCTGATGACATCAATGTAGGCTAGGTGGAAGAATTCAAAGACGTGCGTTACCTAATGGAGGGAGATAAATGACTGAAGTGTCCTTTCACCAGGCACCATCAATGCTCCATTAGTGCTGCTGGAGTCACAGTTTCACACTGGTCTGCAAGTGAGCACAAGAATACATCAACACAAGCCCTTCGTCACAGGAGAATTGCGAAAATCCGACACACGTATTGCCAGCTAAGGCTGGGGCATCATTTGAAACTGATGGGGAAGGGTCATTGGACCCAAAAAGTTAACTCTGATTATTGTTCACAGATGCTGCTGGACCTGCTGATCTTTTCCAGCGACTTCTGTGTTTGCTTTTGTATTTGAAACTGAGATTGATAGTCGTTTTGGTAGATCTAGGTTAGATTTAGGATTAAGAGACAGATCAGTCATGATTTGACTGAATGGTAGAATAGACTTGAAATGCTTGAATGGCGCCTTATATAACCATTAGATGAATAAAACTCCGTATAGTGACTACCTCTTCACAAATTCCTTCTCCTTAACCTCGATTTTCTGAAAAATCAAGCTATTATTTGCCAAAATGGTGTGACTAGAATTGGAGGAGAATGTGGAGTAAGGTATACAGGAGTTCGGTACTGTTTCCATTTTTGTCTACACGTGCCTACAGCTGGCTCAGAGTCAGCAGGATTTGGATGTTTTGCCATGGCCCAACTGTGTCTGGTTTGGGGAATGGCAAGAGGAGAATGAATAACAACAGGACATAGGACAAGACCAAACCCCCTCATTCAGAGGATAGCCATTTTCTTATTTTAAAGTTAAGTGCCAGGCATTCTGTTCTAGATCCAATTTGATCGGTCAGACTACCAGATGTGAAGCAGGCCCCACTTTATTCACACATTATAGTTAAATTACAACAAAAGAAAGAAGAAATCAGAATAACTTAACTCTATTAGAAAACTTAACAGAATATCAGATTATTTTACTACCAAACAGTAACTGCCCCAATATATAAATATCCTATGAACACAACTTTGACAAAAAGCAAGTTCCGAAAATGGATTGTCTCACAGGCAATTCTCCAGGCAAGGGGGGAATCATCAAGATAAAACTCTGAGAGAGATAGAGTTGCAGGGAGAGGTGTACTACAGCTTCCAAACCCAGCTTCAAGACCCAAGCCACTGGTACTGAGAAACTAGAACGAAAAATCCTGGTTCCGTGGGATCCTGACCCAACCATTCAGCTGCTTCTATTTTTAAAAAACCCCAAGGCCTGACAAACTGTTTACTCAAAAGGCTCTGAGTAGCTAGCTCATCATTTCTGTCTTAAAACCTCTTTTAAATAAAAAAAAGGTTAAAATGCACCTCTTATAGCCACAGTATCATCATAGTAGGCAAGTGATCAGAATGGACAATCTGGTGGCCAGATAAAGTCAGGTCAGTCTACTCCAAATGGAATTACACTGAAGGGTATGAGAGTTCAATAAACATAAGGACTCAACTCAAAATTTGAGAGCAGAGAGATAAACACAGATAAAGACCATGAATGATGCAGGTTTTTATGAAAAGAAATGCAAGTAAATGTATGGCAAGTCAATGTTAACGGATTAGTGGGTACGCCACAGTTTGAGTTTGGCGTGCAGTTCAGAAGACTATAACAGAGTGGATCATGTAGATTCACCAGGATAATGGCGATGGATGGGAAATTGTAGAAAATACAAACGGATACACTTGAGTGATCAATGTGTGGAAAAGATCACTGACAGTGACATAAGACACCACAATGGATTTCAACAAAGAAAGAGTCCAGTTCCTGATGGATGCAGGATTATTGAAAACAGAGTGCCTACTGACAATAAGGCCTTCCCTCACCACCAATAACATTGAAAAAGGATGTAGAGAGACAGAGAGAGAGATAGTGGGAACTGCCGATGCTGGAGAATCTGAGATTATAAGGTGTGGAGCTGGATGAACACAGCAGGCCAAGCAGCATCAGAGGAGCAGGAAAGCTGAAGAACGGTCCAGACCCGAAATGTCAGCTTTCCTGCTCCTCTGATGCTGCTTGGCCTGCTGTGTTCATCATGCTGTGTTATCTGAGAATGGATGTCAATGTTCGCCTTCTGGAATAG